>NW_022444651.1:0-3152 GCF_009761245.1 Sapajus apella
TAAAACTCATTTGAGTCTACAACTGTACAGAAATAACTATAATTATGTAATGTTAAACACTTTTAGTAACTCAAAGAGGAACTTTTAGGAACCAAAAGCTGCCAAGCACAGGGGCTCAGATCTATAATCCCAGCACCTGGGGAGGCTGAAGCGAGAAGATCACTTAAGCCCACGAGTTCAAGACCAGCTTGGGCAACAAAGCAAGACTTCATCTCTATAAAAAATTTAAAAATTGGCCAGTCATGGCGGCATGAGTCTGTAGTCACCCCAGCAACTCTGAAGGCTGAGGTGGGAGCACCTGCAGTGCCACCTACTAGGGAGGCTGACATGGGAGGCTCTGCTCAGTGTGCCAGCCCTTTGCCTCAGAGACAAAAACCACTGACGCAGAAAACTTGGAGTTGGTAATCTCCCAGTTTGCCCAAAGACTCTACTGAGACAACAACAGGCACCTAGGAACTGTACACAACAATGCTGACAATTCCTTCCACAGTGGTGCCTGGAGAGGTTTACCCTGTGAACCAGTTACTTCAAAGCTTAATAATAATTACAGAAGTAATTCTAAGAAAACAAATCTGACACAATCTGCAATCACATCCATCAGTTCCAGAAAGCAAATGGAGGAATAAAAAACAAAACAAAACAAACAAACAAACAAACAAAAAAAAAACGGGAAAAGTGCTCTCTCATCATGAAATCAACACACATGGCATCATATTAATCTACAACTAAACTTGACATGTGCCCTTTAAAATTCTACATTTGTACACTTCTCAACCTCAAAATGTTTCTCTGAAAACAGAGTACGTTGCATCTTTCCAATTTTCTTGGTAAGTAGCTACACGTCAATTACTCAGTCATTTGAATTTGGACTTCAGATTCTCCACTTCACAACTCAAAGCCTGGATATTTTCAGAAATATAGATCTGAACTCCAAATCCTTTTCTTCATTTACACATAGCCACTCTAACTGGTAGGATCCTCAATGTGAACATAAAATAAAGGGTAATAGAAATTGAAGGAGAATCTGTGCTCAGCACATTTTTCCATCTGAGTGGCTGAATTAAGTCACAGACTGCTTTAGCTTTGCCCCAGACACCTTCCATCTCAATAACACCAGCAAACATGTCTGTATAGTAATTGGATCAAAAAGCAACATAAATTGATCATAAGGACCCTACACTATAGAAATGCCATTTAAGATACCTTGCCATAGTGTAAACCTACCAACAAATCTGAGAACAGCAGTTATCTTTTATGAGGTGTTGGTCATGCTTTCTCAAAACAATCATTTTAGGGGTAAGGATTCAGCATTAATTCTAAAGGTCATGAGTGTAAACAGTACCAAAATTAGAAGAACCTCTCTAATATTCTAAACAAATATGAAATACTAAAGGAGGAAACCATGTTTTCTAAAAATTATGAACACAAACCTAAGTATGTTACCCAAACTACTGGCTGTAGTTGTAAGAGAATCCGACATTTCAGGACAATCAACACTCACCAGAGTCAGTTTGAGGGGAAAAGACATAACCAAGAAGAGTTTCATACAAGGGCTAAGCAGGGTTTAGCAATATTTCTTCATAGGCTTTTCCCTCTGTCCCCTGCCAAGATGGTCTCCAATGTGTGTCCCTGTTGGCTTACTGATGCTGCATTTGTTCCTCGTTAACTCTCAGAAAACTGGAAAGCCTTGTTTTTTAATATAGATGACATATTTTCTGTTTGGTTGTTTGCTCTTTTAGGAATCACATTGAATTAAAGGATATTTTAAGCACCATCTGCTCTCTGCAACAATGGGCAATAATATTTTAAATCTATAGTATCCTTTGTGGTTATTGCAGTTGGTATTTTGTTGTGCTGAGGGTTTTTTTGGTTTTTGCTTAATGCAGCCCTCCTTGCCTGTGCTCATACTTAGAAACCAAGCTGTTTTTTTTTTTTTCTTTTGTGTTATTCCCAGTTTAATTTCTCATTGCCATAAAACTGTTGACTAAAGCCATTTAGTTGCTTTTTCCTCTCATACCTTCCAAATTCACTGGAATACTCCTTTATGATGTCAGAGAAAGGCATTACTAAAAGAATTTATTGAAGCATTTCTTAAAAATACATTCCTTCAGGGCCGGGCAAGGTGGCTCACGCCTGTAATCCCAGCACTTTGGGAGGCCGAGGCGGGTGGATCACGAGGTCAAGATATTGAAACCACCTTGGCCAACATATTAGACAGAACAACCAGACAGAAAATTAACAAGGATATCCAGGACTTAAACTCAGACCTGGACCAAGCAAACCTAATAAACGTTTACAGAACTCTCCACCCCAAATCCACAGAATATACATTCTCAGCACCACATCACACCTACTCTAAAATTGACCACATAATTGGGAGTAAATCAATCCTCAGCAAATGTGATAGAATGCAAATCATAACAAACAGTCTCTCAGACCACAGTGCAATCCAGTTAGAACTCAGAATTAAAAAACTAACCCAGAACCGCACAGCTTCATGGAAACTGAACAACTTACTCTTGAATGTTGACTGGATAAACAATGAAATGAAGGCAGAAATAAAGATGTTCTTCGAAACCAACATGAACGAAGACACAACATACCAGAATCTCTGGGACACATTTAAAGCAGTCTCTAGAGAAAAATATATAGCAATTAAGTGCCCACATGAGAAGCAAGGAGAGATCAAAAATTGACACCCTATCGTCAAAACTGAAAGAGCTAGAGGAGCAAGATCAAAAAAACTCAAAACCTAGCAGAAGACAAGAAATAGCTAAGATCAGAGCAGAACTGAAGGAGATAGAGACACAAAAAACTCTTCAAAAAATCCATAAATCCAGGAGCTGGTTTTTTGAAAAGATCAACAAAATAGACAGACCACTAGCCAGATTAATAAAACAGAAAAGAGAGAATAACCAAATTGATGCAATAAAAAACGAGAAAGGGGATATCACCACTGATTCCACAGAAATTCAAACCATAATCAGAGATTATTAAAAACAACTCTATGCACATAAACTGGTAAACCTGGAAGAAATGGATAAATTCCTGGACACTTGCCTCCTCCAAAGCCTAAACCAGGAAGCCGAAACCCTAAACAGACCGATAACAAGGTCTGAAGTTGAGGCAGCAATTAAGAGCTTATCACCCAA
>NW_022444652.1:0-3152 GCF_009761245.1 Sapajus apella
TGTTTCTATTGCTGTGCAGAAGCTGTGGAGTTTGATTAGGTCCCATTTGTCCATTTTGGCTTTTGTTGTCAATGCTTTTGGTGTTTTGGTCATGAAGTCCTTGCCTACACCTACGTCCTGAATGGTTTTGCCTAGATTTTCTTCTAGGGCTTTTATGGTGTTAGGTCTTATGTTTAAGTCTTTAATCCATCTGGAGTTAATTTTAGTGTAAGGTGTCAGGAAGGGGTCCAGTTTCTGCTTTCTGCACATGGCTAGCCAGCTTTCCCAACACCATTTATTGAACAGGGAATCCTTTCCCCATTGCTTGTTTTTGACTGGTTTGTCAAAGATCAGGTGGTTGTAGATATGTTGTGTTGGCTCCGTGACCTCTGTTCTGTTCCATTGGTCTATATCTCTGTTTTGGTACCAGTACCATGCTGTTTTGATTACTGTAGCCTTGTAGTATAGTTTGAAGTCTGGTAGTGTGATGCCCCCTGCTTTGTTCTTTTTGCTTAGAATTGACTTGGCTATGCGGGCTCTCTTTTGGTTCCATATGAAGTTGAAGGTGGTTTTTTCCAGTTCTGTGAAGAAGGTCATTGGTAGCTTGATGGGGATAGCATTGAATCTGTAAATTACTTTGGGCAGTATGGCCATTTTCACGATATTGATTCTTCCTAACCATGAACGTGGAATATTTCTCATCTGTTTGTGTCCTCTCTTATTTCGTTGAGCAGTGGCTTGTAGTTCTCCTTGAAGAGGTCCTTTACATTCCTTGTTAGTTGTATTCCTAGGTATTTTATTCTCTTTGTGGCAATTGTGAATGGAAGTTTGTTCTTGATTTGGCTCTCATTAAGTCTATTATTGGTGTATAGGAATGCATGTGATTTTTGCACATTGATTTTGTATCCTGAGACTTTGCTGAACTTGCTTATCAGTTTCAGGAGGTTTGGGGCTGAGACGATGGGGTCTTCTAGATATACAATCATGTCGTCTGCAAATAGAGACAATTTGACTTCCTCCTTTCCTATTTGAATGCCCTTTATTTCTTTTTCTTGCCTGATTGCTCTGGCTAGAACTTCTAATACTATATTGAATAGCAGTGGTGAGAGCGGGCATCCTTGTCTGGTGCCACATTTCAAGGGGAATGCTTCCAGTTTTTGCCCATTCAGTATGATATTGGCTGTTGGTTTGTCATAAATAGCTTTTATTATTTTGAGATACGTTCCATCGATACCTAGCTTATTGAGTGTTTTTAGCATAAAGGGCTGTTGAATTTTGTCAAAGACCTTCTCTGCATCAATCAAGATAATCATGTGGCTTTTGTCTTTGGTTCTTTTTATGTGGTGAATTACGTTTATAGACTTGCATATGTTGAACCAGCCTTGCATCCCTGGGATGAAGCCTACTTGATCATGGTGGATAAGCTTTTTGATGTGCTGTTGCAATCGGCTTGTCAGTATTTTATTGAAGATTTTTGCATCTATGTTGATCATCGATATTGGCCTGAAGTTTTCTTTTCTTGTTGAATCTCTGCCGGGCTTTGGAATCAGGATGATGTTGGTGTCATAAAATGATTTGGGAAGAATTCCCTCTTTTTGTATTGTTTGGAATAGTGTCAGAAGAAATGGTACCAACTCCTCTTTGTATGTCTGGTAGAATTCAGCTGTGAAACCATCTGGACCTGGGCTTTTTTTGGGTGGTAAGCTCTTAATTGCTGCCTCAACTTCAGACCTTGTTATGGGTCTGTTCAGGGTTTCGGCTTCTTCCTGGTTTAGGCTTGGCAGGAGGCAAGTGTCCAGGAATTTATCCATTTCTTCCAGGTTTATTAGTTTGTGTGCATAGAGTTGTTTGTAATAATCTCTGATGATGGTTTGAATTTCTGTGGAATCTGTGGTGATATCCCCTTGATCGTTTTTTATTGCATCAATTTGGTTATTCTCTCTTTTCTTTTTTATTAATCTGGCTAGTGGTCTGTCTATTTTGTTGATCTTTTTAAAAAACCAGCTCCTGCATTTATTGTGTTTTTGAAGGGTTTTTTGTGTCTCTATCTCCTTCAGTTCTGCTCTGATCTTAGCTATTTCTTGTCTTCTGCTAGACTTTGAGTTTTTTTGATCTTCCTCCTCTAGCTCTTTCAGTTTTGACGATAGGGTGTCAATTTTTGATCTCTCCTTTCTTCTCATGTTGGCATTTATTGCTATATATTTTCCTCTAGAGACAGCTTTAAATGTGTCCCAGAGGTTCTGGTATGTTGTGTCTTCATTCTCGTTGCTTTCGAAGAACATCTTTATTTCTGCCTTCATTTCATTGTTTATCCAGTCAACATTCAAGAGCAAGTTGTTCAGTTTCCATGAAGCTGTGCGGTTCTGAGTTAGTTTTTGAATTCTGAGTTCTAACTTGATTGCACTGTGGTCTGAGAGACTGTTGGTTACGATTTCCGTTCTTTTGCATTTGCTGAGGAGTGGTTTACTCCCAATTATGTGGTCAACTTTAGAGTAGGTGTGATGTGGTGCTGAGAAGAATGTATATTCTGTGGCTTTGGGGTGGAGAGTTCTGTAAATGTCTATTAGGTTTGCTTGGTCCAGGTCTGAGTTCAAGTCCTGGATATCCTTGTTAATTTTCTGTCTGGTTGATCTGTCTAATGTTGACAATGGGGTGTTAAAGTCTCCCACTGTTATTGTGTGGGAGTCTAAGTCTCTTTGTAAGTCATTAGGAACTTGCCTTATGTATCTGGGTGTTCCTGTATTGGGTGCATATATATTTAGGATCGTTAGCTCTTCTTGTTGCATTGATCCTTTTACCATTGTGTAATGTCCCTCTTTGTCTCTTATGGTCTTTGTTGCTTTAAAGTCTAATTTATCAGAGATGAGAATTGCAACTCCTGCTTTTTTTTGCTCTCCATTTGCTTGGTAAATCTTCCTCCATCCCTTTATTTTGAGCCTTTGTGTATCCTTGCATGTGAGATGGGTTTCCTGGATACAGCACACTGATGGGTTTTGTCTTTTTATCCAATTTGCCATTCTGTGTGTTTTGATTGGGGCATTTAGTCCATTTACATTTAGGGTTAATATTGTTATGTGTGAATTTGATACTGCCATTTTGGTGCTAGCTGGCTGTTTTGCCCTTTAATTGAGCTGGTACTTGTTGTTCCTTTATATGTGTAGAGCCTCTTTCAG
>NW_022444653.1:0-2576 GCF_009761245.1 Sapajus apella
GCTGTTTGTTGCTTCTCTGTAAACCCATACTCTGTCCTTGACCAGGCTTTCAGTACAGCCGGCCATGTGGCCTCACAGTGTCATCAGCCTGGGATTTAATCTTTATAGTGGGGACTCATTAGATTTGAGCCATGTTGTGAAAAATGGTGTTTGTATCTTCATAGCTTAAAATTGGCATGTGTTGTCAAAGTGTTTACAAATGTTTGAAAATACAGATCATATTAATTAAAGCTGATTTCTGAGCCAGGTTGCCTGGTTCAAATCCAAGATCTGCCTTTTACTGGTTGATCCTGGAAGAGGTTTTCAATTCTTTTGTGTCTCAACTTTCTCGCCTATAATAGAGGATAATTATGCTAATTCACCTCTTGGGGTTTTATGGGATTAATGCACATCAATATATAAAACAATGACTAAAGACAGCCTTCAATTAGTAGGTCAGAAAGCTTCTCATTCCATTCCACTGTGAGAGGGCTCATCACACTTGGGTGCTCCACTTGCCACCTATTTATCATCCTTGTACACCTTGAGAGAAAAATATGATTTAAAGCAATGTGGATAGATAAAGGGACAGAGTAAGGTACATGAGGAAACCGAGGATGAATGTTTAGGAATCCTACCGCCATGCACTCACACCTTAGAACACCACAGAAACGGTTCTGCCCCTGGGAAGGTGAGACAGACAGAACTGATTCTCTAAATCTTTAAGTTCCTAGAAAAGCATGAGTCCCAAAGCAGAGAGAAGGACGAAGGAAAGTCATTTTAGTTTTGAAGCTCTTACATTTACATGTAGCTGATCAATGCATCTCCTGTGCAAAACAAGCATAACTATTAGAGACCTGTCATTGTAAAGTGATTTTTCTTTCCAAATGACATTTGGGTCATGGCAACATCTGAGACATATTGGTTGGGGTGCTTATGCCTAGGAAAATCCCTGACACTAGCAGACTCTCAGTAAATACAATTTTTTTTAAAAAAAGGAAGCAGAAACCTGGAGATAACAATACCACAAAAAGGTAGATTTAATATGGATTGTGAATCATTAATACAAATTTTGCAATATGTTTTATTAAATAAAAATGTTCAAATTCTTAAGATGGAAAACAATTTTCAAAATCAACATACAAACCACAAAATGGAGAAAATGCTGAATCAAATATCAATACAGTGTTACTAGTGTAAAAGTACAAAGAACCCAGAAAATCACTGAGAAACAAACTAAGCCCTGGAGATAACAGACAACAGATCATTGTCCATTACCTCCCAAATACAACAGGGAATTCTTAGAGCAGTCATTATAATCGGGCAATGAATAGGTCAAAATAATTCAAAACAATAACAAATTACAAAAATATAAATTAAAAATTAACCGGAAAAATACATTTCCAATTTTGGTGAGTGTCAAAATAAAGGTCACCAAAGGGAAAGGGAAGTAAGTTGTTTCACGACTATTAGAATAAGCCGGGCGCGGTGGCTCACGCCTGTAATCCCAGCACTTTAGGGGGCTGAGGCAGGCAAATCAGGAGGTCAGGAGTTTGAAAACAGCCTGGCCAACATGGTGAAACCCTTTCTCTAGTAAAAATTCTAATGTAGGTGGGCAAGGTGGCAAGCCTCTGTAGTGCCAACTACTCATGAGGCTGAGGCAGGAGAATCGCTTGAACCTGGGAGGCGGAGGTTGCAGTGAGCCAAGATGGTGCCACTGCACTCCCACCTGGTGACAGAGTGGGACTCCATTTCAAAATAATAATAATAATAATAATAATAATAAGGAATTACTAGAAAACTATTAGCATTATAATAAAATAGTAACAATTTTTTTTCTCTCTTTTTTTTTCCCACTCTGTCGCTGAGACTGGAGTGCAGTAGTGCAATCTTGGCTCACCACAACCTCCAACTCCTGGGTTCAAGCCATTCTCCTGCCTCAGCCTCTGGAGTAGCGGAGACAGACTACAGGCATAACACTACACCCAGCTAATTTTTGTATTTTTGGTAGAGACGGGGTTTCACCATGGTGGCCAGAATGGTCTCGATCTCTTGACCTTATGATCCACTAGCCTTGGCCTCCCAAACTGCTGGAATTACAGGCTGAGCCACCGTGCCCAGCCAGTAAAAATGTGTTAAAACTTTATTCAACATGTTAGTTTCACAGTCATTTCAACTATGTAAAAATATACACATTAAGAAAACAAAAAATAGTAAATAATTTCCACCTAAAGAAGCTTCAGAGGTGCCTCAGAGGTCTCCTCAGTTCCCCTAGAAATTAATCTGATGCTTTTGCAAACAAACACCGCACACTTTGATTTCAGAGACTGCATGAAGGGTGTGTGCAGGGACGGTCTGGAACTGGGCTCCTCACACTATCCCAAACCTGCCACACCCCTCAGCTCTCCTCCCTAAACCCTCACCCCAGCCACACACACCTCACACTTCCCTTCCGGCATCTCTAAGGACCCAGGACAACCCAGGTCTCCTCCCCCTCCAGCCCTGCACCCACCTCCCATGTCACCTCCCCACAGAGACCTCCAACGATAAGAAGAAGCCCCCTCCTGCCTCCCCTCCCAGAACAGCCTCACACACAA
>NW_022444653.1:2676-3152 GCF_009761245.1 Sapajus apella
AAAGGCTCACAGATGGCGCTCTCTCTCTTGCTCTCTCTCTCTCTCTCAGTCTCTCTCTCAGTCTCTCTCAGTCTCCCTAAGTCTCTCTCATTCTCACTCTCTGTCTCTGTCTCTCTGTCTCTCTCTCAGTGTCTCTCAGTCTCTCTCTCAGTCTTTCAGTCTCTCTCTCAGTCTCTCTCAGTCTCTGTCTCTCTCAGTGTCTCTCTCTGTCTCTCTCTGAGTCTCTGTCTCATCTCTCTTGGTCTCTCAGTCTCTCTCAGTCTCTCTCAGTCTGTCTCTCTCTGTCTCTCTCTTAGTCTGTCTCTCTCAGTCTCTCAGTCTCTCTCTATCTCTCTCAGTCTTTCTCTCAGTCTCTCTCAGTCTCTGTCTCTCTGTCTCTCAGTCTCTCTCTCAGTCTCTCTGTCTCTCTCCCTCTCGTCTCTCTCAGTTTGTCTCATCTCTCTCAGTCTCTCAGTCTCGCTCAGTCTCTCTCTCTC
>NW_022444654.1:0-3151 GCF_009761245.1 Sapajus apella
CCGGCCTTCTCCCTTTCCTGGCACCACTCCACCAGATTGCTTTTGTGGGGCACAATGTGGTCTCCGTGTGGCTGAACCCAACTGCCAGGCATCAGGCCTCATCTTTCTTCAGACATGAGCATTTCCCGCCAGTGGATCCTCACCACTTCCCCAACCTGAAACATTCCCAGGAAACGAGGCACTTCTTTGTAGTCTTGGTTCCTCAGTCACGTGCTATTGTGCTCTTTAAAAGACTGATAAACATCATGGCACTTTTAAGCCTTGAGGGAAGTGGAAGGACACCAGGGGTGGCTGCGTAAGTACCTCTCTGCGATACCAAGAAAGGCTGGGAGAGGAAACTGGACCAAGCCACATCCCATCACTGGAGACCTCCCATGGTACCAAGACTGGAAGAGGAAACTGGACCAAGCCACACCCCATCACTGGAGACCTCCCCTGGCCCACACTTATCTTGGGCCTCCCTGTCCTCTCCATGTGCTACTGGGACGCTGATCAGGTAATTAGCGATGCTGTCACTGAACTGACTGCCTGTGGGGACTTTTGGTCCTTGGTGCGTTCCAGGCTTTGCCACAGTCTGTGCATCCACAGGTGGCTGCGGGCCTGGCTGCTGTCTGCCATCAGGTTTCCCTTCCATTTTTAATAAGAAATCCTATTTAAAAGCAGTTTCTCCCACGGTCCCACATAGAACACATGAACTATTTTCATTCTTATTTTCTATCGTTGTCTAAAAACATATTTTTTACAAAGTAAGACCCAGTTTTGTTGACTGTATCTAATTTTAACCTATTAAATGGGAACCTTTTTTTAAATTCTAAAAACATCAAGTGTTTGCTGGGGCGGTTAGGAAACATATATTTTCATACATTGCTGAGAACGTAAGTTACCATAGTCACTTTGGAGAATAATTTGTGGTGTATCGACAAAGGATACAAGATGGAATTAGTTTTCAAAACCAAGTCAGTATAATTCCACATCAACAGAGAGAAGGAGAAAAACAATATAATTCTCCTAGTCGATGAAAAAAAAAAACTTGATACAACTAAAAAAACATCCATGACAAACAATCTTAGCAAACTAAGACTGGAAGGAAACTTTATTACTCTGACCAAGGGTAGCTACAATAAACTGGCGTCAAATATTTCATTTAATAGTGAAATACTCAAAGCCTTCCTGCTAAGACTGGGGATGGGAGAAGAAGGCCCGATGCCTCCACTACAACTCAAAGCTGCAGTAAAGATCCTGCCAGTGAGTGTAACAAGGCAAGAGAAAGAAACAAGGTAGAAAGTTTGGAAAGGAAGAAAACAAACAGGTAAATACTGGTTACCAGCGTGTGTTCACTTAGTGATATTTCATCTGTCTTTGCACTGTGACTTGTGTGCTTTTCGTTAAAACAATACAAAAACAAAACGAAAAAATATGTAATTAATTTCTACTCATTGACATAGAAATCTGTCTGTAATATGGTACTGATGGTGGAAAAAAACAGGCTGTAAAACTTTATGTTACGATTCTATTAAATGCATACCTATCTTACATTTTTAAAACTTTATATGTGGGAAGAATATCTTTGGAAGGATATACACAAAAATGTGTAATACTGGTTGTCACTGGGGAGAGGAAGTGAGAAACTGACGGTGGCCAGTATGTCATTGGGAAGCCTTTTGTTGACTGAAAATTACAACTAAAAAAATAAAATTGTATGTGCATGGATGGGTTCCCATGGTGACCACTTTGAAGAACAGCATTCACTTTGGTGTGTAAGATGTAGTACATTTTTAAAAGAAAATAACCATTTCATTACTTAATACTTATTAAAAAAACTAACCCAAATACCCAAATTTTAAATTAAATTTCTAAGCAAAGAATATGTAATTATTAAGAGGTCGAATTGCTAACAGTAAACATATATTCCACCCTCCTAAAGTTTATTTTATTTGGATGCCTTATCAACTTTGAAGGTGGACTTGGCATGTTTTTTTAATGTTAATATTTAGCACTCATGCACAATTAAACTCAATGGCTTACTGTGTTTTATACTTGATAGTTGTGACACTCAAATTAGTCACTGCTTTCCCGTACAGTTTAGAGTGGTCCATTTTTGGGGGCTGTGCCTGAGATATATTTTGTGTCCCCACAACACAGCAGTGAGCACACTTCATGGCGTGCTGTTGCTTACTGAATGGTACAACTGAGGACTGGGTGGCTCGGTTTGATTGTATCTGTTCTTATTCCAAGAGGCTCAACAACATGCTGTATGGAAGCATGATCCTTCAAATGCACTCATCTATCCTTTCAGTAATTTTTCACTCCCTCAACCAAGAGCTTCTCCATCTGGGTTTCTGCAAGACCAATCTCAAACCCATAAGGCAATGGGTAACACCAACCCCACTAAGCTCATACACCCAGCTTTGGAAGCAAACTTCACTTCACGGCAAGTCTACTTCGCCACTACAGGCAGTGTAGAATGTTAGTTTATAGATTAGCCTTTGGTGTCAATAGGACCAAACTAATAATGCCTGAAAGTGATTGTGATGCTTCAAGGAGGCAACATAGAGAAGTGACCGCATAGTATCGAAGATCCAAATGTGTATCAGTTATCCTTTTCATTTTAATAACTTAAGCAGCTGTTATTAAGTACAGTCATATGTGGCATAAAGACGTTTTGGTCGTTCCCCCTCAGAGAACCCCCATAGCCATTAGTAGTCACTTCTCTTTTTTCGTCAACCCCCACACCCCTGGCCCTAGACAGCCACTAATCTACTTTCTGTTTCTCTAGATTTGCCTATTCTGGCAATTTCTATTTTAATTTAAATTTTATTTTTAATTTCCAGGACACACATGCAGGTTTGTTACATTGGTAAATGTGGCATGGGTTGCTTCACCTGTCAACCCATCACCTAGGTATTAAGCCCCACATACATTAGCTCTTTATTATGATTCTCTACCTCTCCTGCTTCCTCCCCAGCAGGCCCCAGTGTGTGTTGTTCCCCTGTCTAACATTGTGCACATTCTAATACCACTCCCTTCCTACTGACAAATCTAAGTGATGAGTAAGGGAAATTGTTTTGCTTTTGTCTGGAGAACCTCCCTGGCTTCAGGTTTCTGATAGGTGTGAGGATCTGGGGTGTGGTGTGAGAAACATATGGCTCCA
>NW_022444655.1:0-402 GCF_009761245.1 Sapajus apella
ATGACCATGGTGGAGAAACATCATCTCTATGAAAAATACAAAAAAATGTGTCGGGAGTGTTGGCACAGGCCTGTAATCCCAGCTTGTTAGGAGGCTCAGGGAGAAGAATCGCTTGAACCCAGGAGGTAGAAGTTGCAGTGAGCCGATATTGCACTACTACACTCCAGCCTGGCTGACAGAGCAACACGCCGTCTCAAAAATCAATAAATAAATATACAAAATTAGCTGGGCATTGTAGTGGGAGACTGTAATCTCAGCTGCTTGGGAGCTTGAGGCAGGAGAATCATTTGAAACCAGGAGTTACTGGTTGCTGTGAGCTGAGATCACAGCACTGCACTCCAGCATGGGAAACAGAGCAAGAGTCCACCCACCTCAAAAAAAAAAAAAAAAAAAAGGTGAAAA
>NW_022444655.1:502-3149 GCF_009761245.1 Sapajus apella
AAAAAAAAAAAAAAAAAAAGGTGAAAATAGAACCCACAGAAAAAAGAAAATATTTGTGCATTACATATCTAACAGTCTGTTAACCACAATGTATACCTTGTATAACTCAACAACAAAAATTACAAAATGGAGAAACAGCTGAACATACACTCTGCCAATGAGACATCCAAATGGAAAACAGGCTCATAAAAGGTGAATAATATCATTATCATTAGGGCCATCTAAACAGAATGACATACTCAATGTCGTACTCAACGTCATACACAATGACATACACACACTTGGCGAAAAAATACATGCAAATGGAAAACAAGCACATAAAAAGATGATCAGTATCATTATCATTATGGCCATCTAAACTGAAACCACGGCTTACTCCCTCACACACACTAGAAAGGCTATAATGCAAGAAATGAAAATTAACAAGTGTTGGCTAGGTCAGAGAGAAATCTCAACCCTTAAATACTGTATGGGGAACAGAAATGGTGCATCCTGTGTTTAACATGGTTTGGTAATTTGTCAAAAAGGAAAAAAACTGGCTGGGCACATCAGTTGATGCCTGTAATCCCAGCACATGGGGAGGCCGACACAGATGCATCACGTGACTCCAGGAGTTCTAGACTAGCAAGGACAACATAGCAAAACCAGCTCTCTACTGGAAATACAAAAATTAGCCAGTTCATGGGGGCACACAGCTGTAGTAGCAGCTACTTGGGAGGCCGAAACGGGAGGACTGCTTGAGCTCACAATGTGGAGGTCACAGTAAGCCATGATCACAAGCCTGCACTCCACCTTGGGCTACAGCACAGGACCGTGTTTCAAAAAAGAAAGCGCGGGTATGGTGGTACACACCTGCAATTCTAATACTTTGGGAGACTGAGAGGGACAAATCATTTAACATTACGAGTTCAAGAGCAGCTTGGCCAATATGGCAAAACCCTGCCTCTACTAAAAATATGAAAATTACCGGGGCTTGCTAGCATGTGCTTGGAATCCCAGCTACTTGGGAGGCTGAGGCAGGAAAACTGCTTGAACCCAGGAGGTGGAGGCTGCAGTAAGCCGACATCGAGCCACTGCACTCCAGCCTGGTTGACACAGCAAGATCCCACCTGAAAGAGAAAAAAGGAAAGAAAACCAAAATGGCTGGGGGTGGCAGGGTGCAGTGTCTCACGCCTGTTATCCCAGTAATTTGGGAGGCTGAGGCGAGCAGAGTGCCTGACGTTAGCAGTTCTAGACCAGCCTGACCAAGATGAAGAATATGTGTCTCTACTGAAAATACAAAAATGACCCAGACATAGTGGCATATGCCTGTAATCCCAGCTTCTCAGTTGGTTGAGGTGGGAAGATCACTTCAACCCGAGATGTAAGTTTGCAGTGAGCCGTGATGGTGATACTACACTCCTGCCTGGGTGACAGAGCAAGACTTCGTCTCAAAAATAAATAAACAAACACAAAGGATTAGCTGGGCATGGTAGTGGGCAACTGCAATCTCAGCTACTTGGGAGGCTGAGGCAGGAGAATTATTTGAAACTAGGAGGTAGAGGTTGCCGTGAGCCGAGATCACACCACAGTGCTCCAGCCTCGACAACAGCGCAAGAGTACGTCCATCGCAACAAAAAAAAAAAAAAAAAAAAAGTGAGAACACAACCCACAGAGAGGAAGAAAATATTTGTGCATTACATATCCAACAGTCTGTTAACCACAATGTATAATTTGTATAACTCAAGAACAAAAATTACAAAATGGAGAAACAGCTAAATATACACTCCGCCAATAAGACATCCAAATCAAAACAGGCACATAAAAGATGAATAATATCATTATCGTTATGGCCATCTAAACTGAATGACATACTCAATGTCATACTCAATATCATACACAATGACATACACACACTTGGCCAATAATACATGCAAATGGAAAACAAGCACATAAAAAGATGATCAGTAGCATTATCATTATGGCCATCTAAACTGAAACCACGACATACTCCCTCACACACACTAGAAGGGCTATAATCCAAGAAACGTAAATTAACTAGTGTTGGCAAGGTCAGAGAGAAATCACCACCCTTAAATACTCTACGGGCAATAGAAATTGTGCATCCTGTATTTAACATACTTTGGTAATTACTCAAAAAGAAAAAAGCTGGCTGGGCACATCAGCTGATGCCTGTAATCCCAGCACATGGGGAAGCAGAGGAACGTGCATCACGTGACTGCAGGAGTTCAAGACCAGCAAGGACGACATAGCAAACCACCTCTCTGCTCAATATACAAATATTAGCCGGTTCATGATGACACACACCTGTAGTCCCAGCTACTTGAGAGGCCGAAATGGGAGGACTGCTTGAGCCCACAATGTGGATGTTACAGTAAGCCAAGATCACAACGCTGCACTCCAGCTTGGGTGACAGCCCTGGACCCCTTCTCAAAAAAGAAGAGAGGGGAATGGTGGCTCATGCCCATAATCCCAGCACTTTGGGAAACCGAGGCAGACAGATCACTTGAGGTTAGGAGTTCAAGAGCAGCTTGGCCAATATGGCCAAACCCTGTCTCTACTAAAAATAGAAACATTACCCGGGCCTGCTGGCATGCACCTGGAATCCTAGCTACTTGGGAGGCTGAGGCAAGGGAACTGCTTGAAC
>NW_022444656.1:0-3149 GCF_009761245.1 Sapajus apella
AAGCAGGTAAGTTGAACAGATTTTAAAAGCCAAAAGAAGCAGTTTATTACTTTAAAGCATTTTACAAACGAACCTAATATCTGACCTGCCTAATTTAGACCTAATGTCTTTATTTTACCAATAAACTTTAAAACTGTCTTTATTTCTCAAATATTACTTAAGTCATGTGAACTAAAAGGCATTATAGTTTTTATTTTTCTGAAAAAATAATTTGATTTAAGCACTCATTATTTTAAAGCCAATTAGAGAGCACTTTTTATTTATAAACATCACACACAACACACAAAAATACACAGAATAGATCCAGTAGTTGTGATATTCATATAATTATATTGCCATCAAATGTTTCAATTCAACAGGAGATTATAGAACACACTTTAACAATGTTCAAATTCTGAAGAAAATATATATTTAGGTAAAGATTGATAGTATTTTCTATATCACTTTTAATTTAGTATTTAATTGTGTACTGTAACATTTCTCTATATAATATTTCATGTACGTTACTCATATTTGTAAAGATTACACATATCTCAGAGGTGGAGACTATTGATGTTAAATGTATTTATTCTTATATCTTCTGAAGCACTCAAGTCAGAGGAACTAAATTACACGTTCTAATTTGAAAATTCACGATCTTGTAACATATTATAATGCTTAGAAGAGCTCAGTAAAACTAAGCTCTAGCTACCTCGAAATTGTTTGTTTTTCATACTTCATTAGGAAATAAATTCCAGTTCAAATTTTATTAATTATGCCCCTTGCTCTTCCATGTCTTTCCAACATAGGATTAGAAAGAATTTCTTTATAAGACTAGACTCAGGAAATTAGTATCCCATGTTGAAATCTGGCTCTCAGGAAAGCTTCCAGAGAGGAAGCCTCCTAGTTGGGAACCAATAAACCTTACTTAGATTACTCTACATTGTTACTCCCCTGAAAGTAAGGGACAATCTATTCTCAAACTGCATCCTTGGGGTTCATGATCTATTTCTCTTCACTTTTCCTATGATTTCTCTTCCCATGGTCAGGAGTTTCTTTTTGTTTGTTTTGTTTTTATTAACTTCTGAAGTGCATGTACAGATCTTGCAGGATTGTTGCATAGGTACACACATGCCATGGTGGTTTTCTGCCTTCATCCCTCTATCACCTACATGAAGCATTTCTCCCAATGTTCTCCTTCTGTGTTTTTGAGCTCCATCAAGTCATTTATGTTCTTCTCTAAGCCGGTTATTCTGGTTAGCATTTTGTCAAACCTTGTTTCAAGGTTTTTACTTTCTTTGCATTAGGTTAGAACATGTTCCTTTAGCTCAGAGAAGTTTGTTATTACCCATCTTCTGAAGCCTGTTTCTGTCAATTCATCAAATTCATTCTCCATCCAGTTTTGTTCCCTTGCCGGTGAGGAGTTGTGATCCCTTGGAGGAGGAGAGGCATTCTGGTCTGTGGTGATTTCATTCTTTTTGTGCTGGTTTCTTCCAATCTTCGTAGATTTTTCTACCGTTGGTTTCTGAAGTTGGTGACTTTTGGATAGGATCTCTGAGTGGACATACTTTCTGTTGATGTTGAAGCTATTTCTTTCTCTCTCTCTCTCTCTTTTTTTTTTTTTTCCATTGTGCCACTGGCCCGTGCCTTCTTTTTTTTTTTTCTTTTTTTTTTTTTTCCAGTTTTTCTTCTAACAGGCCTCTCTGCTATAGGACTGCTGGAGGTCCACTGGATACTGTGTTTGCCAGAGAATCACCTGTGGGGCTGCAGAACAGCATGGATTGCTGCCCGTTCTTTCCTCTTGTAGCTTCGTCCCAGAAGGGTACTCATCAGATGTCAGCCAGAGCTCTCCTCTATGAGGTATCTTTTTGGATATATGGGGGTCACGGAGCCACTTGAGGAGTCAGTCTGTCCCTTATCTGAGCTCAAGTGTTTTTCTGGGAGCTTTGTTGCTTCCTTTAGAGCTCCTGGGCAGGGAGGTTTAAGTCTGCTGCCCCAGAACTCACAACCACCCCTTTCCCAGGTGCTCTGTCTCTGGAAGGTGGGGTTTTTTTTATAAGCCTCTGACGTGCTCCTGCCTTTTTGTCAGAGGCATCCTGCTCAGCAAGGAGGGAGTTTAGTCACAGTCTGCCTGTAGAGGCACTGCTGAGCTGCTGTGGGCTCAGTCCAGATGCTGTGTAAATTTTGCTTTTGTTAACACAAGTAAGGTTAGAAGTGCCTTGGCATCAGTGGATGCCCTTCCCCTCACCAAGCTCCATCCTCCTGGGTGGAGATCAAACTGCTGTGCTGACTGTAAAACTCGCATGTCAGAGGGCTTCATTTGGCTGGTCTTTGTTGTGGGGGGACCTGCCATGCCAGGTCACTTGGCTCCCTACCTTCAACTCCCCTTTTTTTCTGGGGAGTGGGAGGCTCTGTCTTGCAGGCATACCAGGTGCCATCCAAAACGGCCACAGAGATTTGTGCTGAAAACCCACAGCACTGGCTGAAATGGCCTCTCAGATTTGTGCTGGTAAGCCACAGTGCTTGTTGGTCCAGCTAAAATCTCCTGGTGCAGGATATAAAGACCATGGGAGAAGTGCAGTATCTTAATCAAAGTTCAGGAGTGGCTGGATAAGTCCCCCAAAGGCCACTGTTGGGTAGGAGATGGGTCCTCCAGCCAGTTGCACTTCCTAGGTGAGGCAGTGCTGCACCCTGCCTCAGTTTGCCCTCCTTGGGCTACACCTACTGTGCAAGCAGTTCCATTGAGGTGAACATGGTACCTCGGTTGGCAATGCTGAGATAACTTGCCTTGTGCATTGCTGTCACTGGGAGCTGTGCTATAGAGCAGCTCCTATTCCACCATCTTGTCAAAAGTATGGAAGCTTCTTTAAGTGCTAGTAAATGTAGATTAAATGAATGAATGGTAGATAAGCAAAAGAATTTGGGAAAGAAGATGGAAGAAAAAAGGAGGTAGAGACAGAGGAAAATGGAGGAGACCAGTGTAGGGGGGAGTGGAAGAGAGAACTAATGGCTGCAATAATTTTATTTAAAAAACATTATCTACAATAATTAGTATCACCCAATAGAAATGTGTTATTTAAGGGGAACACTCAACCCATCAGCAATGAAAAGCAGGTAAGACATTCAAATTGATATTCCATATCATAAACTAAGTCAAATATATTTTATTA
>NW_022444657.1:0-3149 GCF_009761245.1 Sapajus apella
CCCCCAACCTAAGAGTTTCGGAGGCAGCAAATCTGGGCCTGGGGCCTAAGAATGTGCATTCCTGGCAAGCTTCCACGTGATGATGCTTCTGCTGCCACCCCTCTGGGAACCGCAGTTTGAGAGCTGCTCCTCTCAGTACTAAAGCTCAGGCCGATTGCAGGGACTCATGCCTGCCTGTAATCTCGGCACCTTGGGAGGCCGAGGATGGTGGATCATGAGCCCAGGAGCTCTAGACCATCCCGGCCAACATAGTGAAACCCCCTCTCTACTAAAAATACAAGAATTAGCTGGGCATGGTGGTGCACCCCTGTAATCCCAGCTACTCCGGAGGCTGAGACAGGAGAATTGGTTCAAACTGGGAGGCAGAGGTTGCAGTGAGGCAAGATTGTGCCTCTGAACTCAAGCTTGGGTGACAGGGCAAGAACTTGTCTCAAAAAAAAAAGAAGAAAGAAAGAAAAAAACCCGCTAAAGCTCAGGGTTCTATTTTTGGATTTGCCACACTGGATACTTCTGATTCCATGTGATAATAGAGGACAGAGCTCTTTCACATCCCCCAGGCTCCCTGCCCACTCCCTGTCTTTTTATTTGAGACAGGTCTTGCTGTGTCACCCAGGCCAGCATACAGTGGCATGATCCTAGCTCACTGCAGCCTCAACCTCCCAGGTTCAAGCCTTCTTCCTGCCTCAGCCCCGCCCAAATAGCTGGAACAACAGGTGTGCACCACCATGCTCGCTAATTTCTGTATTTTTGGCAGAGACTAAAAAAAAAAAATTGGGTGTAACATCCCACCCCTCCTCTGCTGATACTCCTCCTATGGCCTCACTCTCCGAGAGGTAAAACCAAAATTTTTGGAATTTGAGGGCTTTTGAAGGCTCCTTGGTATCCTCCTTCCCTCCCTCCCTTTTTTATTTCTTTCTTTCTTTCCTTTATTTTCTCTCTTCCTTCTTTCTTTCTTTTCTTTTTCTTTCTTTCTCTCTCTCTCTCTCTTTCTTTCCTTCTTTATTTTTTTATGGAGTCTTACTCTTGTCACCCAGGCTGTAGTGCAATGGCGCAATCTCAACTCACTGCAACCTCTGCCTCCTGGGTTCAAGTGATTTTGCTGCCTCAGCCTCCCGAGTAGCTGGGATTACAGGCACCTGCCACCATGCCCAGCTAATTTTTGTATTTTTAGTAGAGGTGGGGTTTCACCATGTTGGCCAGGCTGGTCTCAAACTCCTGACCTCAGGTGATCCACCTGTTTAGGTCTCCCAAAGTGCTGAGATTACAGGTCTGAGTCACCATGCCTGGCTCATTCTTTCTTTTCTTTTCTTTTTTTTGACACAGGATCTTGCTCTGTTGCAGTGGCTGGAGTGCAGTGGTGCAATCATAACATACTGGAACTTCTGCTGTCTGGGCTCAAGAGATCCTTCCACCTGAGCCTTCCAAAGTGCTGAAATCAGGCCAGGTGCAGTGGCTCATGCCTGTAATCCCAGCACTTTGGGAGGCTGAGGTGAGTGGATCACTCGGTCAGGAGTTCAAGAGCAGCCTAGCCAAGATGGTGAAACCCCGTCTCTACTAAAAATACAAAAATTAGCTGGACGTGGTAATGGGCACCTGTAATCCCCAGCTACTTGGGAGACGAGGCAGATAATTGCTTGAACCCTCAGGAGGCAGAGGTTGCAGTGAGCTGAGATCGTACCACTGCACTCCAGTCTAGGCGACAGAGTGAGACTCTGTCTCAAAACAAAAACAAAAACAAAACAAGGTGCTGAGATTATAGGCATGAGCCACTGCATCCAGCCAGCTGGGCTCAATTTTTGTACCAGTCCTACCTTCAGCGCTGGAGTCAGTTAGGCATCGTATTAAGTATGCAGATTTCTGACCCCACCCTTGGGCTTCTTGCTCAGCAGACTGCGGAGTAGAATCTGGGGATCCCTAGGAGACTAATACCTTTTTAGAAAGCTTCCTGATTGGCTCTGGGGATGGGAGCATTAGAGGGTGGTGGGTGTGATTATGGAAAGATCACAGGATCCATTCTTGTGGTGTGGACAAACGTCTGTATGTTGACTGTGATGGATACACAAACCTACCCAGGTTAACTTCACACACACAGAAAGTAAAATGGGGCCATGGGAAGAAGATGGATAGATTGTAACAGTGTTTCTATCAGAGATGTGGTAGTGGACTTAATTTTGCAAAATGTCACCACTGGAGGAATCTGGGCCAAGTATAGAAAAGATCTGTCTGTAATATTATTATTATTATTTTATTATCATTATTTTTTAAGACTGAATCTCACTCTGTCCTCAGGGCTGGAGTGCAGTGGCACTATCTTGGCTCACTGCAACTCCATCTCCTGGGTTCAAGTGATTCTTCTGCCTCAGCCTCCTGAGTAGCTGGGATTACAGGCACTTGCCACCACGTCCGGCTAATTTTTGTTTTGTACTTTTAGTAGAGATGGGGTTTCTTCATGTTGGCCAGGCTTGTCTTGAACTCCTGACCTCAGGTGATCCCCCAACCTTGGCCTCCCAAAGTGCTGAGATTACAGGTGTGAGAGCCACTGTACCTAGTTTAGTTTGTATTCTTTCTTTCTTCTTTCCTTCCTCTCTCTCTCTCTCCCTCTCTCTCTCTCTCTCTCTCTCTCGCTCTCACTCTCTCTCTCTGTCTTTCTTTTTGAGTCAGAATCTAGCTCTGTTGCTGGGCTGGAGTGCAGTGGTGCAATCTCTTGGCTCACTACAACCTCTGCTTCTCAGGTTCAAGCGATTATCCTCCCTCAGCCTCCCAAGTAGCTGGGACTACAGGCAGGCACCATCACGCCCAGCTACTTTTTTATATTTTTTTTTCATAGAGATGGGTTTCACCATGTTGACCAAGATGGTCTAGATCTCCTGACCTCAGGTGATCCACCCAACTCAGCCTCCCAAAGTCCTGGGATTATAGGTGTGAGACACCACACCGGGCTTATATTATTTCTTAGAATTGCATGTGATTCTACAATTATCTCAATAACAATTTCAGTGAAGAAAGAGACATGATAATAGAAATTTAGGAAAACATTGTCAAGATGGGGATGCCAATAGCATTAGAAACCAGAACAAGGAAATAAACGGATACACTGGCTGCGGCTTGCAAGCAGTGGTCGTTCAAAGAGAAATGAATCACATTGGGAT
>NW_022444658.1:0-3148 GCF_009761245.1 Sapajus apella
AGAAATCAATGTTATCTTTAAAGCAAAATTAAGAATGCTTTTGTTCTCAAGGCACTAGGATATCAGGACATTCCTAGGTCTAGGTCTGTTTAGTAGCATGTTATTAATCTGTTTCCTTAACCGTAAAGATGTGCAGGCTAAGGATACCTGTCCTCCTGGGAACGCAGCCCAGTTGATTTCAGCGTTATCTTACCCTGTTCAGGAAGGAGTCAGTCTGGTTCACATGCCTCCAACACCTGAGCTTCACTGTTTCTCTGCCTAGGCATTGTTCATGATATTAAGGGTTTGTATTTTTAGAACAGGACCCTGCAGTTTAAATTAAAACAATGAGTTATATATTAAAAATGTGGTAATGTGTCTCATACAGAGTTGACCCCTGAACACTGTGGTGGTTAGGCGTGCCAGCACCCCACGTGGAAAATGCCTTCATGTCACTCTTGACCACCCAAAAACCTAACTACTAACAGCCTGCTGTTGACTGGAAGCCTTATCGACAACATAAAGCTGTTGATTAGCATACGTTTTGTCTGTTTTATGTCTTATACGCTGATACGGCTTGGCTGTGTCCCCACCCAAATCTCATCTTAAACTGTAGCTCCCATAATCACTACATGTCGCGGGAAGGACCTGATGGGAGGTAATTGAATCATGGGGGCAGTTATCTCCAGGCTGTTCTCACAATAGTGAGTTCTCATGAGATCTGATGGTTTTATACGAGGCCTTACCCCCTGCTCTGCATGTCTTGCTGCTGCTGTGTGAAGAAGGACGTGTTTGGTTCCCCTTCTACCATGATTGTATGTTTCCTGAGGCCGCCCCGGCCTTGTGGAACTATGAGTGAATTAAACCTCTTTCCTTTATAAATTACCCAGTCTTGGGTATGTCTTTATTAGCAGTGTGAGAACGAGCTAATACATACACCATATTCTTACAATAGAACTGGAGAATGCAATACAATAAAGCTACAGAAAAATGTTATTAAGAAAATCACAAGGAAGAGAAGATATATTTGTTAAGCAGAAGTGGATCATTATACACGGCTTCATTTTTGTTTTCGCACCGAGGAGACCGAGGAGGCCTGGGAGAGGAGGGGTTGGTTTTGCTGTCGCAGGTGGCAGAGGCAGAAGAAAATCTGTGTTCAAGGGGGTGTAGTTCAAACCCATGTTGTTCAGGGGTCAGCTGTATTCTTCAGAAAGAAAAGTAAGCAATAGAATATATCCCACATGTAATGTATCTGCGTATTTACAGGTATTTCATAGACTTAGACTCTATGGCAAACTTTTACATGGGGTGCATTTTGAGGAAATGGGATGTCCATGAACTTTTCATTGCCTGTATGATACTTTTATATGCAAATATACACATTGGTATTACCTGAATTTTTGTAGAGTGTGATAAGGAAAAATTGGAATTTGTCTATAATGACTATATATTGCTTTTATAATAAAAAAAAAAAAGCTGGGTGAGACTGTCGCCACATCGCATTGCCTGCAGGATAAAGTCTAGGGTCTCCTGTCCTTCAGGAGTCACAGAACTGCACACCACGGCTCTCCGCCCTTCTGCCCTGCCTCTCACTGCTGTTCTTCACAGGCCCTGGCTGCTAGCCTTCCCACAACTGCCTGAACACATGTTCAAATCCCACCTGCGAGCCTTTCTCATTGTTTGCTGACCAGGCCTGTCTTGCCTTTCTTCCCCTGTCCAATCCAGGCGGCCTGCAAAGTCCGCTTCACGCTCCTGCTTCCCACAAGAGCCTTCCCTGCCTTCCCGTTGATCATCGTCTTCTCTGACCAATGGCGCTGACTCGTGCTCCGGTTCATATTCCAGTATATTTATATGTGCTGTGAAGGGACTATTCCTTACGTATTTTGTAACTCCTTCAGTCCGGCGTTGTAAAAGTTACTTTACAAATGCTTAGCGTATTGCGGATGAAGCAGTGAATCAAAGAGCGATGCTGCTTTTCTCCTGAATGTTTCCTTGCCGTCTCAGAGGCAGATGACAGGGGAGGAAAAGAAGGGCTGAAGATTTCCCGAGGTGTCGGGCTCTAGAGGATGTGCTCCAGCTCATTGCCCAGCCTGCAAAAATCTCTTCTTAACTGAGCACGTACTGAATTAGAGTTGAAATCGAATTGATAGGGCTTTCAGGCTTTGGGCGGTGGGCCCAGGGCTGTGTTGCTGATGAAGGATCTCCCCACCCCAGGAGGATTTTCTTCTCTACACCTCCACTCTCTCTCCCCAGCGTTTCCTGGGCATTGGAATATAGGATCAATCATTCCTTAACCACCTTATTACGTGGAGATAATTGGAAAGTAAGTTTATGTACCTTTGAGTTAACAGAATTTAGTTTTTGAATTAGCCGTAAATAACATTGTATCGTGCGCTTTGAGTATGAAATTAGTGGCCACTCTTACTTGCTGTATTTTCACAAAAATTCTTCCAGGTATAATTGTTTAAATTAATCCCAAGCCACTTGAGCTATCTCTGAGTAATCAAAATGAGTGTATCTTCAGTGCAGAAATCCCTTAAGCGTTAAACTTCTTTCAGGGATTTTATAATGGAGTTCATTCTATCCAAAACTTTCCGTTCTCAATATGTAACTTGGACTTCTTTTTGGCCATGCAGCACAATTCAGGATTTTTGCCTAAACCAGAAAAAGGCATGGCAGCCCCCTGGGACAGGCTACTGGAATAAATTATATGCTGGAACAATTCAACACAAAGGTCTATGCCAATCACGGGAGGATCCAGAGAACGTTGTGGGCTCAGAAGGGGGCGGGGCCAGTTTAAGATACTCTCATATACAAAGTTCTCCTAGGAAAGTAATTTCAGAATGAAGGTAACGAATACAGAGTCTGTCTGGATTTTTGAAAGAGAACATTTTGTTGAAACATTAGCTTCTGCCATATTTGAGAAGTCTCAGTCTGTGATTCATCAGGGTTCTTCCAGATTAGAGTTTGGTGGGTTACTTCACTTCAGTAAAGCCCAGAATTGTGAATTAGCTAGTCATACTCATGGAGCTAAACGTGATTGATGTCCCCCACCCCGACTCGGGAAGCCCAACTCCGATGAGCCCTGGAGCTCGGACCCATGGATGAGGGTGAGGATTTCAGGTAAAGGAGCCAAACACAAAGCTCTAGGCCAAAGGAACTGCACAGT
>NW_022444659.1:433-3147 GCF_009761245.1 Sapajus apella
TTTGTGTAGAGACGGGGTTTCACCATGTTGACCAGGATGGTCTTGATCTCTTGACCTCGTGTTCTACCCGCCTCGGCCTCCCAAAGTGCTGGGATTACAGGCTTAAGCCACTGCGCCCGGCCTTTTTTTTTTTTTTTTTTTTGAGACAGGGTCTCAATCTGTCACCCTGGCTGGAGTCCAGTGGCACAATCACAGTTCACTGCAACCTGACCTCCTGGACTCAAGCAATCCTCCTACCTCAGCCTCCCAAGTAGCTGAGACTACAGGAGCATGCCACCATGCCCAACTAATTTTTTTTGAACTTTTTCGTAGAGACAGGTTCTCACTGTGTTGCCCAGGCTGGTCTTGAACTCTTGGACTCAAGCAGTCCTCTTGCCTCTGCCTCCCAAAATGCTGGGATTACAAACACGAACCACTGCTCCGGCCAATTTCATCTCTTTTGAAAGCTGAATGATATTCCATTATTTGTACTTACCCATTTTATTTATCCATTCATCCATCAATGGACATTTGGGTTGTTTCCCTCTTTTGGCTATTATGAATAATGCTACCATGAACATTGGCATACGAATATCTTGAATCCGATTTAACTTAAATACCATGTCTGCATTGTGGATGGTATAAGAGATAATTATAGAGTAGCACATGGAAGAACATTAAAAAATGTAATAGTTGGCCAGGTGCAGTGGCTCAAGCCTATAATCCCAGCACTTTGAGAGGTCGAGGCAGGTAGATCACTTGAGGTCAAGAGTTCAAGACCAGCCTGGCCAACATGGTGAAACTTCATCTCCACTAAAAAAACACCCACACAAAATTAACCAGGCGTAGTGGTGCATACCTGTAATCTCAACTACTCGGGAGGCTGAGGTGGGAGGATCCTTTGAACCCAGGAGGTGGAGGTTGCAGTGAGACAAGATCGTGCCACTATACTCCAGCCTGGGCAACAGGGCAAGACTCTGTCTCAAAAAATAAACAATAAAATGTAATCCTTCTGAAATGATTTTGATGTCATTAGAATAACTATAATCACACTTCAAGCCTGAGATTTCACAGATATTATTGCTTCGGTCCACAGGATTTCTCAGCCTCAGCACTATTGACATTTGGGATAATTCTTTGTTGTGAGGCTGTCCTGGGCACTGGAGGGTGGTTAGCAGCATCTCCAGCCTCTACCCACAAGACGGCAACAGCACCCTTGTGGTCATGACAACCACAGACATTGTCAAGTGTCCCCTGGGGGATGAAACTGCCCCCAGTTGAGAACCACTGGTTTGGGATGGGACGGAATAAGGTATTTAATTTTAAAAGTTGAGTCAATTTAAGGAAATTTTTTTTTTTTTTTTTTGAGACAGAGTTTCACTCTTGTTACCCAGGCTGAAGTGCAATGGCGCGATCTCGGCTCACCGCAACCTCCGCCTCCCGGGTTCAGGCAATTCTCCTGCCTCAGCCTCCTGAGTCGCTGGGATTACAGGCACACGCCACCATGCCCAGCTAATCTTTTTTTTGTATTTTTAGTAGAGACGGGGTTTCACCATGTTGACCAGGATGGTCTCGATCTCTTGACCTCGTTATCCACCCGCCTCGGCCTCCCAAAGTGCTGGGATTACAGGCTTGAGCCACCGCGCCCGGCCTTAAGGAAATTTTTAAGTAAACAATAAAGCAGAGAGTACAGAGATAGGGTCGAAATTATCAGTGCGCTGCCGGGTGCGGTGGCTCACGCCTGTAATCTCAGCACTTTGGGAGGCCGAGGCGGGTGGATCACGAGGTCAAGAGATCGAGACCATCCTGGTCAACATGGTGAAACCCCGTCTCTACTAAAAATACGAAACATTAGCTGGGCATGGTGGCGCGTGCCTGTAATCCCAGCTACTCGGGAAGCTGAGGCAGGAGAATTGCTTGAACCCGGGAGGTGGGGGTTGCAGTGAGCCGAGGTCGCGCTATTGCACTCCAGCCTGGCTAACAAGAGTGAAACTCCATCTCAAAAAAAAAAAAAAAGAAATTATCAGTGTGGTTTGCAGATGCCTGGAGTTGGGCATGTTTGCTCTGCAACTATGCAAGGATATCCAAATACCCAAGAGGCTGAGATGAAGCCATTAACTAAGACTGTAGGAATTCACTCAAGGTGGGGGCAAAAATACTAAGGGAAAAATAGTACAGAAAGTTATAATATAGAGTCTCAAACCCTTTCTAGTATTAGATGTCTTGCTGAGTAAAAAATGTTTACTGTCTTGTAAATTAATTTAAACATACGATAAAACAAAATAGGGGTCTCTGGAAAGATGGAAATTTTTTTTTTTTTTGAGACAGAGTCTTGCTCTGTCACCCAGGCTGGAGTTCAGTGACACGATCTCAGCTCACTGCAACCTCCGCCTCCTGGGTTCAAGCCATTCTCCTGCCTCAGTCTCCTGAGTAGCTGGAACTACAGGCGGTTGCCACCATGCTGGGCTAATTTTTGTATTTTTAGTAGATACGGGGTTTCGCCATGTTAGCCAGGCTGGTCTAAAACTCCTGACCTCAAGTGGCCCGCCTGCCTGGCCCTCCCAAAGTGCTGGGATTACAGGCTTGAGCCACTGTGCGTGGCCTGTTTTTTTTTTTTTATGCTGCCTCTTGCCTTCTCCAGAAATTGTTTTAAAATTGCCCAATAACTGAGCCGGGCGCGGTGGCTCACGCCTGTAATCCCAGCACTTTGGGAGGCCGAGGCGGGTGGATCACGG
>NW_022444660.1:0-1960 GCF_009761245.1 Sapajus apella
CCACTGTCTCTTTCCAGCAGAGCCCACATGATGAAGACCCCCACGGAGTGACATATGCCAAACACTCCAGACTCAGGCAGCAGTGGCCTCCCTCATTCACCACAGTCTGGGGAATTCCTGGATACAAAGGACAGGCAGGCAGAAGAGGACAGGTAGATGGACAGTCAGGCAGGTCCTTTCCTCTCTCTCACCCCCACCACGTACCCTCCCTCTCACTCTCCCCCACTACAGGCTGCTGCATCTGAAGCCCCCCAGGATGTGACCTACGCCCAGCTGCACGGCTTGACCCTCAGACGGGAGGCAACTGAGCCTCCTCCCTCCCAGGAAGGGGCCCCTCCAGCTGAGCCCAGCATCTACGCCACTCTGGCCATTCACTAGTCCAGGGGGACCCAGACCCCACACTCAACAGAAGGACAGTCAGGGACTCCAGAAGACATGGGAGCTGCCCCCAGTGGACACCAGTGGACCCCAGCCAGCCTGGACCCCTAACACAGACCACCAGGAGGCAATGGGAACTTGTGGGACTCGCCTGACTCAAAGATGACTAATATCCTCGCATTTTGGAAATAAAGCAACAGACTTCTCAATAATCAGTGAGTCAATAAGAAAAAAAAAAACAGACGTAAAGGCCAGGTGTGGTACTTGGGAGGCTGAGTCAGGAGAATGCCTTGAACACAAGAGGTTAAGGCTGCTGAGGCTGCAGTGAGCCATGACTGTGCCAGTACACTCTAGCCTGTGTGATAGAGCAAGACCTTGTCTCTTAAAAAAAAAAGAGTGAATGTTTTTAATGGAATGATAATGTCAATATTCCACATCAAACACAAAATGGGAAAATTAAGAGGCATAACCAGGTGCAGTGGCTCACGCCTATAATCCCAACACTTTGGGAGGGCAAGTGGGGAGGATGGCTTGAGCTCAGGAGTTCCAGCCAGCCTGAGCAGCATCGTGAGACCCCATCTCTACAGAAAGTAAGGCTAGTCAGGCATGGCGGCACACACCTGTAGCCCCAGCTACTTGGGAGGCTGAGGTGGGAGGATCACTTGGGCACAGGAGGTCAAGGCTGCAGTGAGCCAAGATCACACCATAGCACTCCAGCCTGGGCAACAGTGAGACCCTGTCTCAAAAAATCAAAAAACTAAAAACCCAGTGAAATTATCTGTTGATTAGTGTTTGCATAATACATTTTTCAACCTTCTGTTTTTTTAATGTGATAAAATATAAATAACAGGCCAGGTGTGGTAGCCCACACCTGTAATCCCAGCACTTTGGGAGGCTAAGGTAGGTGGAACCTGAGGTCAGGAGTTCAAGACCAGCCTGCCCAAGATGGTGAAACCCTGTCTCTTTACTAAAAATACAAAAATTAGCCAGGTGTGGTGGCAGACGTCTATAATCCCAGCTACTCGGGAGGGAGGCAGAGAATTGCTTGAACCCGGGAGACAGAGGTTGCAGTGAGCTGAGATCGCACCACTGCACTCCAGAATCACAGTGTTTGTCTTTTTGTGTCTGGTTTATCTCATTTAGCATAATGTTTTCAATGCTCATCCACATTATTCATTATTTTTAACCCACTTACTTCCTTATATTTAATTTCCTATAGATTGTGTACAAAAAAGGCTTCTTTGTTGTTAATTTTTTAAAATCCAATCTTGTAATCTCTTTTAATTGCTGTATTTAGATCACTTACATTAATGTCATTTAATGACAGGCATATGTTCTGAGAAATCCATCATTAAAAAGTGTTGGCCAGGCTCGGTGGCTCATGCCAGTAATCCCAGTACTTTCAGAGGCAGAGACAGGCAGATCACCAGAGGTCAGGAGTTCAAGACCAGCCTGGCCAACATGGTGAAAGCCTGTCTCTACTAAAAATACAAAAATTAGCTGGGCATCATGGCACATGCCTGTAATGTTCGATCCTGAGGCAGGATTGAACCCGGGAGGTGGAGGTTGTATTGAGCGGAGA
>NW_022444660.1:2060-3147 GCF_009761245.1 Sapajus apella
CTCTTGTTACCCAAGGCTGGAGTGCAATGGCGCGATCTCGGCTCACCGCAACCTCCGCCTCCTGAGTTCAGGGAATTCTCCTGCCTCAGCCTCCTGAGTAGCTGGGATTACAGGCACGCGCCACCATGCCCAGCTAATGTTTTTGTATTTTTAGTAGAGACAGGGTTTCACCATGTTGACCAGGATGGTCTCGATCTCTTGACCTCGTGATCCACCCGCCTCGGCCTCCCAAAGTGCTGGGATTACAGGGGTGAGCCACCGCGCCCAGCTTGTAATCTCTTTTAATTGCTGTATTTAGATCACTTACATTAATGTCATTTAATGACAGGCATATGTTCTGAGAAATCCATCATTAAAAAGTGTTGGCCAGGCTTGGTGGCTCATGCCAGTAATCCCAGTACTTTGAGAGAAGGAGACAGGCAGATCACCAGAGGTCAGGAGTTCAAGACCAGCCTGGCCAACATGGTGAAACCCTGTCTCTACTAAAACCCTGTCTCTACTAAAAATACAAAAATTAGTTGGGCATCATGGCACATGCCTGTAATCCTGGCTACTCAGGAAGCTGAGGCAGGATTGAACCCGGGAGGTGGAGGTTGTATTGAGCGGAGATCATGCCATTGCACTCCAGTCTAGGCAATAAGAGCGAAAACTCCATCTCAAAAAAAAAAAAATTCACCATTGTGTGAACATCATAGTGCAAGCGTACTTACACAAACCTACAGGATATAACCTACTCCGTGCGTTGGCTACATCATCACACACGCGACATGTAGCTGACTGCAAGATCCTTATGCGGCACATGACTGTATTCAGGCTTGCCTTTTTGTTTGCTTCTCTCCGCTGCTGTTTGCTGATTCCCCTTTCCTGCCTACTCTTGTTTTTTTAGAAATGCTTTTAGTTTTGTTAAAAACATGATTCCTGGACTTTTCTATTTAATACTTTTGGACCATGGTGGACCACTAGGTAACTGAAACCACAAAAAGAAAATTACAGATCAAGGGGGACTACTGTATTAGCGATTTTAAAAATACCTTTAAAATATTTTTGTAGGCCGGGCGCGGTGGCTCAAGCCTGTAATCCCAGCACT
>NW_022444661.1:0-3090 GCF_009761245.1 Sapajus apella
AAAAGTCTGTTAAAAGCTCATTTCATCCCAGCGCTTTGGGAAGCCGAGGCGGGTGGATCACGAGGTGAAGAGATTGAGACCATCCTGGCCAACATGGTGAAATCCTGTCTCTACTAAAAATACAAAAAAATTAGCCGGACGTGGTGGCACATGCCTGTAATCCCAGCTTCTTGGGAGGCTGAGACGGGAGAATCGCTTGAACCCAGGAGGTGGAGGTTGTGGTGAGCCGAGAATGAGCCATTGCATTCCAGCCTGGGCAACAAGAGCGAAACACTGTCTTAAAAAAAAAAAAAAAAAAAAAGCTCATTTCAAAAATTACTTATTCTAAAAGGACTAGCAGGAAAAGAAGCAAAAGGAAAGATCACAAAGGGACAGGAGAATTTCACAGAATATTGAGACATTCTATATCTTAATTGAGTGGAGGATTCACAAGTAATTGTCAAAAGTCATCAATCTGTAGAGTAAATGTGTCCATTTTATTATATGTAAATTATACCTCAATAAATTGATTTAAAAATTATTATTATTATTATTATTATTATTTTTTATATGGAATGCTTCACGAATTTGCGTGTCATCCTTGCGCAGGGGCCATGCTAAACTTCTCTGTATCGTTCCAATTTTAGTATATGTGCTGCCGAAGCGAGCACTTAAAAATTATTTCATACAGAAAATTTTCAGTAACTCCTTTCTTCCCAGGCTGAGAAATGTGACCATATGTGAGCATCCAGAACACATGCATATAATCTCTGCAGAACACTTATACTATTTTTGTCTTGTCAAGTGCCGAACATATTATGCATCTCGCTATAAATTCTAGGACACTCTTTTCTAAATCTTTAGCTCCAACATCTAGTATAAGACCTAAACACAGCAGGACTTCAAAGCATGTTTACAGAATGAGTGAATTAATTAATTACACATTGAGTATTTAAAATATCTATTACCCACAAATGTCTTTTACTTTCATAATCTTGACACATTAATATTCATTTTTCAAAATTCCACCTGGGTATCTTATACATGAAGACTTTTCCATCCCCTTCCTCATTACACTACTTTTCTTTTTCTTTTATTTCAGCTTTTATATATGGGGCAACTTCGGGGAATGGTTGGGGAATGATTAGAATATGTTATCAGAATACTGGGATCAACACAGATGAATCCAGGAATTAAAAGAGGAAGATCCAAGTAAACAGTTTAGACTAAAATAACCTGAAAGTTAAAAAGAAGTTAGGCAAACTAATGCTTTAGCTTAAGGCTATACTATCTTACTGATAAGTGTATTATTGGTAAATAATTTACTCAGTTGACAATTTAGGGGTGTGAGAATTAGGAACGACTAATTCATATTATAAATTCAGATTGAATTTTGGTAAATTGTAGAAATATATGAGTAAGTAGTTATAACTGATTGAAGGATTAAGAACACATGTTGTGTGACATATCTAATTGATACAATCAAATATGAGAATGCCGCACAAAATTTCTAGTTAGTAACCATTGTATTTAATCGTAGGATTAATAATCATATTAATGTTCTGAAATTAAAATTTCAAAATTGTGCATATTGCATACAAGACTTATTCTCACTCTGTGGGAAACAAGTTTCCAAGGATCAATTATGGACTGTCATCCATTAATAACAAATAATATCTGCACAGCACTGAATACCAAGGACATCTGGAACTGGAAAAACTGTGATGACAATATGGAACTATAAATATCAACAGCATGTCCATCACCAAGTACACCAAGAACCTTGACCAGAAAGAACCATAATGCTCACTGGACAGAGATACTTACAGGGCCTATTACTAATATATACCAGCCTACAAAGTACCAAGGCATGTGATCCTGTAAGAAACACATCCTTACTGGCAGGCAAGGCTCCTGGGGTTATAGATGGGCTAGGGGAACCATTTTATAATGTGAGGAATATAAAGTCAAGTGACCTGGCCTCAAGGTATCATACAAGCAGTCATGTGGTTGACAGTTTGCTTTCATAGTCCACTGACATAAAGCATCTTTGTTCTTGAATTAGGAAGAGATACAAAGTGCAATATATTCTCCCCTAATATATATATATATATAGTATCAATTGAATGGTCAAGTAAGTTGTAAATGAATAAATGATACATATTATTGGAGAATAGTTCCATTAGAGAAGGCAGTTTTTTTTTGTTTTTTTTTTTTTTTTTTTTTTTTACCAGCTTTTATTTTAACTTCAGGGACACATGTGCAGGATTGCAGGTTTGTTACATAGGTAAACATGTACTATAGTGGATTGCTGCACAGATCATCCCATCACCTAGGTATGAAGCATAGCATCTATCAGCTATTCTTCCTGATGCACCCCTCTTCTCACCCCCGAACTAGCCCCAGTGAGTATTGCTCTTAACTATGTGTCCATGTGTTCTCATCATTCAGTTTCCATTTATAAGAAGCAACACATGGTATTTTGTTTTCTAATCCTGTGTTAGTTTGCTGAGATAATGGCTTCCAGCTTTATCCATGTCCCTGCAAAGGACATGATCTTGTTCCTTTTATAGCTGCATAGTATTTCATATTGTATATGTACCACATTTTCTTTTCTCAGTCTGTCCTTGACAGACATTTCTTTGCTATTGTAAATAGTGCTGTATAAACATACATGTGCATGTATCTTTTTTTTCCATTTATTTATTTTATTGCATTTTAGGTTTGGGGGTACATGTGAAGAACATGCAAAATTGTTGCATAGGTACACACATGGCAGTGTGATTTGCTGCCTTCCTCCCCATCACCTACATCTGGCATTTCTCCTCTTGCTATCTCTCCCCAGCTCCTCACCCCCCACCGTCCCTCCCCTATTTTCCCCCAACTGACCCCAGTGTGTAGTGCTCCCCTCCTGGTGTCTATGTGTTCTCATTGTTCAACACCCGCCTATGAGTGAGAACACGCAGTGTTTGATCTTCTGCTCTTCTGTCAGTTTGCTGAGAATGATGGTTTTCAGGTTCATCCATGTCCCTACAAAGGACCCAAACTCATCGTTTTTGATGGTTGCATAATATTCCATGGTGTATATGTGCCACATTTTCCCTGTCCAGT
>NW_022444662.1:0-3146 GCF_009761245.1 Sapajus apella
TGTGTGTGTGTGTGTGTGTATGTGTGTGTCAGGGTCTTGCTCTGTTGCTCAGGCTGAAGTGCAGTGGCATGATCTCGGTTCACTGCAACCTGTGCCTTCTGGGCTCATGTAGTCCTTCCACTTCAGCCTCCTGAGTAGCTGGGACTATAGGCATGAACTACCATGCCTGGCTAACTTTTTTATTTCTACAGAGATGGAGTTTCATCTTGTTGCCCAGGCTGTTCTCAAATGCCTGAGCTCAAGCGACCCACCTGCCTTGGCCTCCCAAAGTGCTGAGATTATAGGCATTAGCCAGTGTGCCAGGCCTTTTAGGGCCTTTTTTTGCTTTTTGCTACTACGAATAGGACTGCCTTGGACATCCTTATGTACGCATAAATATTTCACTAGGATAGAGTCCTGTAAATGCAACTGCTGGTTAAAGTAAGAAACAAATACCTTTAATAGGTACAGCCAAATTATGTATCAACCAGCTTTTTTTTTTTTTTTTTTTTTGAGACAGAGTTTCGCTTTTGTTGCCAAGGCTGGAATGCAATGGCGCAGTCTTGGCTCACCACAATCTCCGCCTCGTGGATTCAAGCGATTCTCCTGCCTCAGCCTACCAAGTGGCTGGGATTACAGGCATACGCCACCACGCCCACCTAATTTTGTATTTTTAGTAGAAACAGGGTTTCTCCATGTTGGTCAGGCTGTCAACCAGCCTTTATATGGGAGTATTTAATTTCTAATACTCTTCATCAGCAGTGACTCTTATGGATAAAACACAATATCTTACTATTTAATGAGCATATGTGTGAATTTTAGTGAGGTTTATAATCTTTGTGTGTTTCTAGGCCTCTAACATTTCTGTTGCTAGGAGTATTTTATTCATACTGTTGGGCTGTCTTTTCTTACTGATATATTGCAGGTGTAGGGTAAAATCCTAGAAAGGTCATTGTTTTGTTAAATGGTATTTGCAATGTAAAATTTGATATATATTAACCAACTTTCCTCCCAAAAATGCTGTAACAGTTTATAACTTCCTTTTTTTTTTAAAAATGGAGTCTTGCTCTGTCTTCCAGGCTGGAGTGCAGTGGTGTGATCTTGGCTCACCACAACCTTTGTTTCCCAGGTTGAAGCGATTCTCCTGCCTCAGCCTCCTGAGTAACTGGGATTACAGGCGTGAGCCACCACGCCCAGTGAATTTTTGTATTTTTAGTAGAAACGGGGTTTCACCATGTTGGTCAGGCTGGCCTCGATCTTCTGACCTCGTGATCCGCCTGCCTTGGCCTCCCAAAGTGCTGGGATTGCAGGCGTGAGCCACTGCGCCTGGCAATAGTTTATAACTTCTTTGGCGTTTTTTCTACATACTTGACTGTACTAAGTGTTAACAGCCTTTTTAGTGTTTAAGAATATGAAAGGGATACATGGTAAGTTATATATTTATATTCATTCAGCTATTTATTAGGTTGTAGTCTTTTTCATAATGATTTGTTAAAATTTTAATGTATAAAGGAAATTAGCCCATTGTTTTCTATATTTCAAATACTTTCCTCACTTTGATATTGATGTTTCATAATATTATAATTTTTGGCCTGGTGCTGTGGCTGATGCCTGTAATCCCACCATTTGGGAGGCTGAGGCAGGAGGATTGCTTGAGCTCAGGAGTTTGAGACCAGCCTGGGCAACATGGTGAAACCTTGTCTCTACAAAAAATACAAAAATTAGCTGCGCATGGTGGTACATGCCTATAGTTCCAGCTACTAGGGAGGTTGAGGTGGGAGGATCACTTGAGCCCAGGAGGTTGAGGCTGCAGTGATCTGTGAGCATGCCACTACATTCTAGCCTGGGCAACAGAGTGAGACTCCGTCTCAAAAAAAATTCATTCTGCTATTTAGAAATTTCTAATGCATAGGCAGTCATGTTGATCAATCTGTGACTGTATGTCTTCTGAATTTGGGGATTGCTTAGAAAGGCTTTGACCAGGCCGGGCGCAGTGGCTCATGCCTGTAATTCTAGGACTTTGGGAGGACGAGGCAGGTGGATCACTTGAGGCCAGGAGTTCGAGACCAGCCTGGCCAACATGGTAAAACCCCATCTCTACTAAAAATACAAAATTAGCTGGGCATGGTGGTGGGCACCTGTAGTCCCAGCTCCTTAGGAGACCGAGGCAGGAGAATCACTTGAATCTGGGAGGCAGAGGTTGCAGTGACCTGAGATCTCCCCACGCACTCCAGTCTGGGCAACAGAGTGAGACTGTCTCAAAAAGAAAGGCTTTTAGCCACTACAAAATTATAAAAACTTTGATATATTTTATAGCTCTCTTGTACACATTTAAATCACTAAGGCTGGGTGTGGTGGCTCACACCAGTAATTCCAGCACTTTGGGAGGCTGACATGGGTGGATCACTTGAGCTCAGGAGTTCGAGACCAGTCTGGGCAACATGGTGAAACCCCATTTCTACAAAAAATACAACATTTAGCTGGGTAAGGTGGCGTGTGCCTATAGTCCCAGCTACTTTGTGGGGCTGAGGCAGAAGGATCACTTGAGTCCAGGATAATGGCTTGAGCCCAGGAAGATCACTTGAGCTGGGGAGGTTGAGGCTGCAGTGAGCCGTAATCATGCCACTTCACTCTGGCCTGCGTGACAGAGGGAGACCTTGTCTTAAAAAAAAAAAAAAAACTCTCATCCCTCTATAATTTATTTGAGGGTTCAGAGTGAGATGGATAATTCAGTTTTATTGAGTTTTTTTCCTCCATAAATACCTCACCAGAAAATATGGTTTAGCTGTGTCTTCTCCCAAAATCTCATCTTGAATTGTAATCCCCACATGTCAAGGGTGGGACCAGGTGAAGGTAATCGGGTCATGGAGGTAGTTTCCCCACGCTGTTCTCATGATAATGAGTGAGTCTCGTAAGATCTGATGGTTTTATTAGCTTCTGGCATTTCCCCTGCTTGCACAGCTCCTTCCTGCTGCCTTGTGAAGAAGGTGTCTTGCTTCCCCTTCACCTTCTGCCATGATTATACATATACATTTTCTGAGGCCTCCCAGCTATGCTGAACTGAGTCAATTAAACCTCTTTCCTTTATAAATTAGCCAGTCTTGGCCGGGCGCGGTGGCTCAAGCCTGTAATCCCAGCACTTTGGGAGGCCGAGGCGGGTGGATCAC
>NW_022444663.1:0-3145 GCF_009761245.1 Sapajus apella
GTACTGTACATATAGCCTACTCAACTTACGACCAAATCGTGTTACGACCGGTCTGTCAGAACCAATCGTGGTCGTAAATCGAGCACTAGCTGTAATTGCATAAAACAATTCCTCATACTCTCTCTCTTCCTCCCGGCTGTCCATAAACACATACACACACACACACACACACACACACACACACACACGCACACACACACACAGTCTTCAACAAGTTCATGGAAAATATATATTATGCAAAAAACTATACATGGATTTCAATTATTTTTTGCACTAAAATATATTTATAACTTATTATAACATGTCTGAACAGATCAAGTTGGAGGAACTAAAAATAAGACATTAGTTTTAAAGGAGCCCCTATCAGAACAATATAAATTCTGCTCAAGTTGAAATATAAATAAACATCCAATACAGTATTTGATAAAGGTTGGGTGGAAGTATGCTAAAATTACTGATGCTTTATAAAACGTTTATGGGGACAATGTCCATCCCCCAGATCAGTAGTTTACCTATAGATAAGTCATTTTTAAAAAGGATGAGATAATGTTGAAGATGATGCCTATAGCAGCAGACCATCCACATCAATTTGTAGGGGAAAAAATCATTTTCTTTTTGCCTTAACTAAAAAGGACAGATTATTATCTGCACAAAAAATAGCCAGCACCACGGTCATCTCAACTGGTTCCAGGCACGCAATTCTGACTGTAAAATTAAAGTTGAGCAAACTTTCTGCCAGTGAGTGCCAAAACTGTTGTACCCAGGTCAGTTGCAAAAAAGAGCAGGGCTTTAGTGAAAATTTCAAACAAGTGGAACCAAAAATCCTGAAACATTCCTTTGAATAATTTTAACAGGAGGTAAAACAAGCCTTTACCAGTATAATCCTGAAGACAAAGCACAGTCAAAGCAAAGACTACCAAGAGGTGGCAGTGGTCCGGTCAAAGCCAAGGTGTACCAGTAAAGGGCAAAGGTCATGGGAGTAGTTTTTGGGATGCTCAAGGCATCTTGCTTCTTGACTTTCTGGAAGGCCGAAGAATGATAATATTGGCTTATTATGAGAGTGTTTTGGGAAAGCCAAAACTTTACCAAAAAAAAAAAAAAAAGCAGGGAAAGCTTTACCAGAGGGTTCTCCACCAAAAGATATTCCTGCAATTCCTCTAATCAAAGGGCAATTTTGTGAGAGTGTTGGTCAGAAATCATTAGGCATCCACTTACAGTCCTAATTTGACACTTTCTGACTTCTTTTTACTTCCTAGTCTTAAAAATGTAAGGGGGAGCTATTTTTCTTGAGTTAATAATATAAAAAAGACTGCATTGCCATGGTTAAAATTTTAGGACTCAGCTTTTTGGGGATGAATTAAAGGGCTGGTATCATCACTTACAAAATTGTTTTGAACTTAATGGAGCTTATATTGAAAAATAAGCTTTGCATTTCTTATTTTCATCTTTTAATTCCATTTTTCCACACAGTTTTTGAGGTCCTCTCATGTTATATATATTTAGTATAACTTAAATTATACTAATTTTGTAATTTGTTTTTATATATACTTAAAAATATATAACTATATTTAAATTTTTATTAATACATATGTATTTATAAAACTATATAGAATTTATATATAATATATAACATATATAATATATATTATATATAATCATATGTAATTATATAATTATATGTAATTTAGCATAATTTATATATAATTTAGCATAATTGCTAATACTAAGTAGAAGCTTTTTATGTCTAAGTTCATTAGGAATATTAGTCTTTAATTTTCCTTTCTTATAATGCCCCTCATCATATTATTTGTTGTGGAGTTATTTTAACATCATTAAATAAGTTGGGAAGGAGTAATTTCTCCTCTTTTCTACAAAAGTTTGTCTAAGCTTGCTATTATTCACGGTAGGCATTTAGGATTAGAGTTTTATTTTTATGGGAAGGTTTGTATTAATCAATGCAATTTATTTAACAGATAGTTATTCACATTTTCTTTCTTCATATGTCTTTCAAGAAGTTTGTCTATTTTATTTAACCTGTAAAATGTAGTGGCATAAAGGTGTTTATAACATACTTCCCTATTAATGTTTATTTGATCAATACTTATAACCTCCATTTCATTCCTAATATTGGTAATTGGTGACTTTTATGTTTCTTGAACATCATTGCTAGTCATCTAACAATTTTAATAATATTTTCAAGAAACCACTTATTGGTTTTGTTGATTTCCTCTAGTGTTTGTTTTCTGTTTCATTGATTATTACTCTCTTCTTTATTATTTTATTTTTTTCTACTTCCTTTGAGTTTAATTTGCCTTAATTTTCTTGGTTTCTTAATATGGAAGCAGCAGTCACTGACTTTAAAACAGTTCTATTTTCTACTGTAAACATCAAACAAATATATTTTTTTCTAAATACTGACAGCTACAACCTACAAATTTTGATATGCTGTTTTCATATCAGCATTCAAAGTATTTTCTAATTTCTCTGTGATTTCTTCCATGAAGTGTATTCATTGCTCAATTTCTAATTATGGGGAAATTTCACAACATTTTATTGTTAATGATTTTGAATACATATCTCTCCAATCCTTTAAAATTTAATGAGGGCCAGGTGCGGTGGCTCATGCCTGTAATCCCAGCACTTTGGGAGACCAAGGCGGGTGGATTACGAGATCAGGAGATCCAGACCATCCTGGCCAATATGGTGAAACCCCGCCTCTACTAAAAATACAAAAATTAGCTGGGCATGGTGACGAGTGCCTGTAATCCCCACTACTTGGGAGGTGAGGCAGGAGAATCTCTTCAGCTGGGGAGTCGAAGCTTGCAGTGAGCTGAGGTTGCACCACTGTGCTCCAACCTGGTGACAAAGCAAGACTGCATCTAAAAATAATAATAATAATAATTTAAAAATTAATGAGATACACATGGCCCATTCTATAGCATATCTTGTGGAATGCTCTATGTGCAATTGAAAAGGCTGCTTTTGTTAGGTGGAGCATCTTCTACAAGGCAACCAGATTGCAAGAGCAGACAGTGTTATCCAAATCTTTTCTACAGCTAGTGCTCGACTTATGACCATGATTGGTTCCAACAGACTGGTCGTAACACGATTTGGTCGTAAATTGAGTAGGCTATATGTACAGTAC
>NW_022444664.1:0-3145 GCF_009761245.1 Sapajus apella
GTACTGTACATATAGCCTACTCAACTTACGACCAAATCGTGTTACGACCGGTCTGTCAGAACCAATCGTGGTCGTAAATCGAGCACTAGCTGTAATTGCATAAAACAATTCCTCATACTCTCTCTCTTCCTCCCGGCTGTCCATAAACACATACACACACACACACACACACACACACACACACACACGCACACACACACACAGTCTTCAACAAGTTCATGGAAAATATATATTATGCAAAAAACTATACATGGATTTCAATTATTTTTTGCACTAAAATATATTTATAACTTATTATAACATGTCTGAACAGATCAAGTTGGAGGAACTAAAAATAAGACATTAGTTTTAAAGGAGCCCCTATCAGAACAATATAAATTCTGCTCAAGTTGAAATATAAATAAACATCCAATACAGTATTTGATAAAGGTTGGGTGGAAGTATGCTAAAATTACTGATGCTTTATAAAACGTTTATGGGGACAATGTCCATCCCCCAGATCAGTAGTTTACCTATAGATAAGTCATTTTTAAAAAGGATGAGATAATGTTGAAGATGATGCCTATAGCAGCAGACCATCCACATCAATTTGTAGGGGAAAAAATCATTTTCTTTTTGCCTTAACTAAAAAGGACAGATTATTATCTGCACAAAAAATAGCCAGCACCACGGTCATCTCAACTGGTTCCAGGCACGCAATTCTGACTGTAAAATTAAAGTTGAGCAAACTTTCTGCCAGTGAGTGCCAAAACTGTTGTACCCAGGTCAGTTGCAAAAAAGAGCAGGGCTTTAGTGAAAATTTCAAACAAGTGGAACCAAAAATCCTGAAACATTCCTTTGAATAATTTTAACAGGAGGTAAAACAAGCCTTTACCAGTATAATCCTGAAGACAAAGCACAGTCAAAGCAAAGACTACCAAGAGGTGGCAGTGGTCCGGTCAAAGCCAAGGTGTACCAGTAAAGGGCAAAGGTCATGGGAGTAGTTTTTGGGATGCTCAAGGCATCTTGCTTCTTGACTTTCTGGAAGGCCGAAGAATGATAATATTGGCTTATTATGAGAGTGTTTTGGGAAAGCCAAAACTTTACCAAAAAAAAAAAAAAAAGCAGGGAAAGCTTTACCAGAGGGTTCTCCACCAAAAGATATTCCTGCAATTCCTCTAATCAAAGGGCAATTTTGTGAGAGTGTTGGTCAGAAATCATTAGGCATCCACTTACAGTCCTAATTTGACACTTTCTGACTTCTTTTTACTTCCTAGTCTTAAAAATGTAAGGGGGAGCTATTTTTCTTGAGTTAATAATATAAAAAAGACTGCATTGCCATGGTTAAAATTTTAGGACTCAGCTTTTTGGGGATGAATTAAAGGGCTGGTATCATCACTTACAAAATTGTTTTGAACTTAATGGAGCTTATATTGAAAAATAAGCTTTGCATTTCTTATTTTCATCTTTTAATTCCATTTTTCCACACAGTTTTTGAGGTCCTCTCATGTTATATATATTTAGTATAACTTAAATTATACTAATTTTGTAATTTGTTTTTATATATACTTAAAAATATATAACTATATTTAAATTTTTATTAATACATATGTATTTATAAAACTATATAGAATTTATATATAATATATAACATATATAATATATATTATATATAATCATATGTAATTATATAATTATATGTAATTTAGCATAATTTATATATAATTTAGCATAATTGCTAATACTAAGTAGAAGCTTTTTATGTCTAAGTTCATTAGGAATATTAGTCTTTAATTTTCCTTTCTTATAATGCCCCTCATCATATTATTTGTTGTGGAGTTATTTTAACATCATTAAATAAGTTGGGAAGGAGTAATTTCTCCTCTTTTCTACAAAAGTTTGTCTAAGCTTGCTATTATTCACGGTAGGCATTTAGGATTAGAGTTTTATTTTTATGGGAAGGTTTGTATTAATCAATGCAATTTATTTAACAGATAGTTATTCACATTTTCTTTCTTCATATGTCTTTCAAGAAGTTTGTCTATTTTATTTAACCTGTAAAATGTAGTGGCATAAAGGTGTTTATAACATACTTCCCTATTAATGTTTATTTGATCAATACTTATAACCTCCATTTCATTCCTAATATTGGTAATTGGTGACTTTTATGTTTCTTGAACATCATTGCTAGTCATCTAACAATTTTAATAATATTTTCAAGAAACCACTTATTGGTTTTGTTGATTTCCTCTAGTGTTTGTTTTCTGTTTCATTGATTATTACTCTCTTCTTTATTATTTTATTTTTTTCTACTTCCTTTGAGTTTAATTTGCCTTAATTTTCTTGGTTTCTTAATATGGAAGCAGCAGTCACTGACTTTAAAACAGTTCTATTTTCTACTGTAAACATCAAACAAATATATTTTTTTCTAAATACTGACAGCTACAACCTACAAATTTTGATATGCTGTTTTCATATCAGCATTCAAAGTATTTTCTAATTTCTCTGTGATTTCTTCCATGAAGTGTATTCATTGCTCAATTTCTAATTATGGGGAAATTTCACAACATTTTATTGTTAATGATTTTGAATACATATCTCTCCAATCCTTTAAAATTTAATGAGGGCCAGGTGCGGTGGCTCATGCCTGTAATCCCAGCACTTTGGGAGACCAAGGCGGGTGGATTACGAGATCAGGAGATCCAGACCATCCTGGCCAATATGGTGAAACCCCGCCTCTACTAAAAATACAAAAATTAGCTGGGCATGGTGACGAGTGCCTGTAATCCCCACTACTTGGGAGGTGAGGCAGGAGAATCTCTTCAGCTGGGGAGTCGAAGCTTGCAGTGAGCTGAGGTTGCACCACTGTGCTCCAACCTGGTGACAAAGCAAGACTGCATCTAAAAATAATAATAATAATAATTTAAAAATTAATGAGATACACATGGCCCATTCTATAGCATATCTTGTGGAATGCTCTATGTGCAATTGAAAAGGCTGCTTTTGTTAGGTGGAGCATCTTCTACAAGGCAACCAGATTGCAAGAGCAGACAGTGTTATCCAAATCTTTTCTACAGCTAGTGCTCGACTTATGACCATGATTGGTTCCAACAGACTGGTCGTAACACGATTTGGTCGTAAATTGAGTAGGCTATATGTACAGTAC
>NW_022444665.1:0-3145 GCF_009761245.1 Sapajus apella
GTGATCCACCCGCCTCGGCCTCCCAAAGTGCTGGGATTACAGGCTTGAGCCACCGCGCCCGGCCAAGACTGGCTAATTTATAAAGGAAAGAGGTTTAATTGACTCAGTTCAGCATAGCTGGGAGGCCTCAGAAAATGTATATGTATAATCATGGCAGAAGGTGAAGGGGAAGCAAGACACCTTCTTCACAAGGCAGCAGGAAGGAGCTGTGCAAGCAGGGGAAATGCCAGAAGCTAATAAAACCATCAGATCTTACGAGACTCACTCATTATCATGAGAACAGCGTGGGGAAACTACCTCCATGACCCGATTACCTTCACCTGGTCCCACCCTTGACATGTGGGGATTACAATTCAAGATGAGATTTTGGGAGAAGACACAGCTAAACCATATTTTCTGGTGAGGTATTTATGGAGGAAAAAAACTCAATAAAACTGAATTATCCATCTCACTCTGAACCCTCAAATAAATTATAGAGGGATGAGAGTTTTTTTTTTTTTTTTAAGACAAGGTCTCCCTCTGTCACGCAGGCCAGAGTGAAGTGGCATGATTACGGCTCACTGCAGCCTCAACCTCCCCAGCTCAAGTGATCTTCCTGGGCTCAAGCCATTATCCTGGACTCAAGTGATCCTTCTGCCTCAGCCCCACAAAGTAGCTGGGACTATAGGCACACGCCACCTTACCCAGCTAAATGTTGTATTTTTTGTAGAAATGGGGTTTCACCATGTTGCCCAGACTGGTCTCGAACTCCTGAGCTCAAGTGATCCACCCATGTCAGCCTCCCAAAGTGCTGGAATTACTGGTGTGAGCCACCACACCCAGCCTTAGTGATTTAAATGTGTACAAGAGAGCTATAAAATATATCAAAGTTTTTATAATTTTGTAGTGGCTAAAAGCCTTTCTTTTTGAGACAGTCTCACTCTGTTGCCCAGACTGGAGTGCGTGGGGAGATCTCAGGTCACTGCAACCTCTGCCTCCCAGATTCAAGTGATTCTCCTGCCTCGGTCTCCTAAGGAGCTGGGACTACAGGTGCCCACCACCATGCCCAGCTAATTTTGTATTTTTAGTAGAGATGGGGTTTTACCATGTTGGCCAGGCTGGTCTCGAACTCCTGGCCTCAAGTGATCCACCTGCCTCGTCCTCCCAAAGTCCTAGAATTACAGGCATGAGCCACTGCGCCCGGCCTGGTCAAAGCCTTTCTAAGCAATCCCCAAATTCAGAAGACATACAGTCACAGATTGATCAACATGACTGCCTATGCATTAGAAATTTCTAAATAGCAGAATGAATTTTTTTTGAGACGGAGTCTCACTCTGTTGCCCAGGCTAGAATGTAGTGGCATGCTCACAGATCACTGCAGCCTCAACCTCCTGGGCTCAAGTGATCCTCCCACCTCAACCTCCCTAGTAGCTGGAACTATAGGCATGTACCACCATGCGCAGCTAATTTTTGTATTTTTTGTAGAGACAAGGTTTCACCATGTTGCCCAGGCTGGTCTCAAACTCCTGAGCTCAAGCAATCCTCCTGCCTCAGCCTCCCAAATGGTGGGATTACAGGCATCAGCCACAGCACCAGGCCAAAAATTATAATATTATGAAACATCAATATCAAAGTGAGGAAAGTATTTGAAATATAGAAAACAATGGGCTAATTTCCTTTATACATTAAAATTTTAACAAATCATTATGAAAAAGACTACAACCTAATAAATAGCTGAATGAATATAAATATATAACTTACCATGTATCCCTTTCATATTCTTAAACACTAAAAAGGCTGTTAACACTTAGTACAGTCAAGTATGTAGAAAAAACGCCAAAGAAGTTATAAACTATTGCCAGGCGCAGTGGCTCACGCCTGCAATCCCAGCACTTTGGGAGGCCAAGGCAGGCGGATCACGAGGTCAGAAGATCGAGGCCAGCCTGACCAACATGGTGAAACCCCGTTTCTACTAAAAATACAAAAATTCACTGGGCGTGGTGGCTCACGCCTGTAATCCCAGTTACTCAGGAGGCTGAGGCAGGAGAATCGCTTCAACCTGGGAAACAAAGGTTGTGGTGAGCCAAGATCACACCACTGCACTCCAGCCTGGAAGACAGAGCAAGACTCCATTTTTAAAAAAAAAAGGAAGTTATAAACTGTTACAGCATTTTTGGGAGGAAAGTTGGTTAATATATATCAAATTTTACATTGCAAATACCATTTAACAAAACAATGACCTTTCTAGGATTTTACCCTACACCTGCAATATATCAGTAAGAAAAGACAGCCCAACAGTATGAATAAAATACTCCTAGCAACAGAAATGTTAGAGGCCTAGAAACACACAAAGATTATAAACCTCACTAAAATTCACACATATGCTCATTAAATAGTAAGATATTGTGTTTTATCCATAAGAGTCACTGCTGATGAAGAGTATTAGAAATTAAATACTCCCATATAAAGGCTGGTTGACAGCCTGACCAACATGGAGAAACCCTGTTTCTACTAAAAATACAAAATTAGGTGGGCGTGGTGGCGTATGCCTGTAATCCCAGCCACTTGGTAGGCTGAGGCAGGAGAATCGCTTGAATCCACGAGGCGGAGATTGTGGTGAGCCAAGACTGCGCCATTGCATTCCAGCCTTGGCAACAAAAGCGAAACTCTGTCTCAAAAAAAAAAAAAAAAAAAAAGCTGGTTGATACATAATTTGGCTGTACCTATTAAAGGTATTTGTTTCTTACTTTAACCAGCAGTTGCATTTACAGGACTCTATCCTAGTGAAATATTTATGCGTACATAAGGATGTCCAAGGCAGTCCTATTCGTAGTAGCAAAAAGCAAAAAAAGGCCCTAAAAGGCCTGGCACACTGGCTAATGCCTATAATCTCAGCACTTTGGGAGGCCAAGGCAGGTGGGTCGCTTGAGCTCAGGCATTTGAGAACAGCCTGGGCAACAAGATGAAACTCCATCTCTGTAGAAATAAAAAAGTTAGCCAGGCATGGTAGTTCATGCCTATAGTCCCAGCTACTCAGGAGGCTGAAGTGGAAGGACTACATGAGCCCAGAAGGCACAGGTTGCAGTGAACCGAGATCATGCCACTGCACTTCAGCCTGAGCAACAGAGCAAGACCCTGACACACACATACACACACACACACACAC
>NW_022444666.1:0-3145 GCF_009761245.1 Sapajus apella
GTCTCTACTACAAATATAAAAATTAGCCAGGTGTGGAGGTATGTGCCTGTAATCCCAGATACTTGGGAGGCTGAGACAGGAGAATTGCTTGAACCCAGGAGGCAGAGGTTGCAGTGAGCCGAGATCGCGCCATTGCACTCCAGCCTCAGGGACAGAGTGAGACTCTCTCTCAAAAAAATAAAAATAAAAATAAAAATGAAAAAACAATAAACCATGATCAAGTGGAATTTATCCCAGGGATACAAGGATGAGCCAACATACACAAATCATTCAACTTGATACATCAATAGAATGAAGGACAAAATCCACATGATCATCTCAATAGATACATAAAAAACATTTGATACGATTCAGTAGAACTTCAGAATAAAACGTTTGGAAACTGGGTATAGAAGGAATATACTTCAAAGCAATAAAAGCCATGTCCGAAAAACCACGAGCTAACACTGTACTGAATGGTGAAAGGTTGAAAGTTTTTCCTCTAAGACTGGGAATAAGACAGGGATGTCCACTGTCACCACTTTTTTTTTTTTTTTTTTTTTTTTTTTTGGTCTCCCAGGCTGGAGTGCAATGGTGTGATCTTGGCTCACTGCAACCTCTGCCTCCCAAGTTCAAGCAATCCTCCTGTCTCAGCCTCCTGAATAGCTGGGATTATGGGCGCATGCCACCATGCCCCGCTAATTTTTGTATTTTTAGTAAAGACGGGGTTTCACCATATTGGTCAGGCTAGTCTTGAACTCCTGACCTCAGGTGATCCACCCACCTTGGCCTCCCAAAGTGCTGGGATTACAGGTGTGAGCCACTACGCGCAGCTCACTGTCATCACTTTTATTCAACATTAATTTTAGCAAGAGCAATTAAACAATAGAAAGCAATAATGGCTATCCAAATTAGAAGGAAGAAGCCAAATTGTCCTTGTTGCAGATGATGCTGTCTTACATTCAGATAAACTTGGAGATCCCACCAATAAACTGTTAAAGCTGACGAATTCAGTCAAGTTGCAGAGTACAAAATCAAAATACAAAAATCAGTAGCATTTCCATATACCAACATCAAACATTCTAGGAAAGAAATCAAGAAAGCAACCCCATTCACAATAGCCACAAAAGAAAAATGTCTAGAAAAAGTTTTACCAAAAAATGACAGATCTCCACACTAAAATTATAAAATAAAAAAATGTTTAAGAGGACATAAAAAGGAAAGATATGTAATGTTTATGAATTGGAAAATTTGATGTTGTTATAGTATTCATAATGCCCAAAGCAATCTATACATTTAATGCAATCCCTTTCAAAACACCAATACCATTCTTCACAGAATACAATAAACAATCCTAAAACTCATATGTAGCCACAGAAGACCCTGAATAGCTAAAGAAATCTTGAGGAAAAAGAGAAAAGCTGGAGGTATTACACTACCTGACCTCAAAATATACTACAAAGTTGCAGTAATCAGAACTCATGGTACTGGCATAGGGACAGATACAGAGATAAATGGAACACAGTAGAGAACCCAGAAATAAATCCACACATTTACAGCCAAATCATTTTCTTTTTTCTTTTTCCTTTCCTTTCTTCCTTTCTTTTCTTTTCGTTTTTTCTTTTCTTTTCTTTCTTTTTGAGACAAGTCTTGCTCTGTTGCCCAGGCTGGAGTGCAATGGCTCGATCTTGGCTCCCTGCAACCTCCACCTCCCAGATTCAAGTGATTCTCCTGCATCAGCCTCCTGAGTAGTTGGGATTATAGGTGCCCACCACCTATAATTTTTATATTTTTAGTAGAGGTGGGGTTTTGCCATACTGGCCAGGCTGGTCTCAAAAGGCATCCCAAAGTGCTGGGATTCCAGGCCTGAGCCACTGTGCTTTCTCATTCAGTGAGTTCTGCCTCTGCTTAGGGGGATTTCCCACCTTGGGTTTCATTTCATAAGAAAATATTCTAAGAGCAACCAAGAGGAGATAACTACTATTTAATATAAAACCAACAAGATATATATTTTAGCTTGGTGCAAAAGTTATTGCAGTTTTTGCCATTCTAAGTAGTGGCCAAAACCACAGTAACTTTTACACCAAGCAAAAGCAGACAAAAATAACAAGACAAATATAATGACACACAAATATAAGAAAACCTCAACTATACACAAGACATTTCTCTAAAAATCCTCAAAAGTGTCATGATCGAGATCTTCTCTGGGTCAGGGTGAGGTCTTGTGTCTGGGCCTTTCCAGATATTTGAAAAATCTGCAACACAGACAGAGGTGTGAGGGTCACTGGGGGACGCAGAGGAGGAGGGAGGAGGGGCTCCCTGGGGTGCGTGTGCGGGTCTCAGAGGGCTCCTCCAGCCCTGGAAGGTGATCTTGGGCCCCTGGCCTCCCGAGTCCATCCACAGGGCTCTGAGGCCTGCGTGCTGCTCTCTGTGAGGGGGTCACCTGTGCACAGAGTGTGTCTATAAATGTCCTGCAGGAGGCATGCACACAGGCACCTTCAGGGGGCTGGACCCCTGATACTGAAACAGATGCAGAGGAAGGGGTGGCTCAAGGATCAACAGGCAGAGTCCCATCCTCTCAGGCCCTGGGAGGAACAGGAGGTCTGATGACACAGGGCGGCGTGGTGACCTGCCCCTCCCCCCGGACCCTCCATGCCATCCAGGCAGAAGAACTGCACGTTAAATGTGTGCAGCTTCCTGGAGCATGTCATTGTTACTGCCTAAGAAGACTTGGTCCTTCCAACACCCCACCATCCCTGTCTGTGCAGTTTCATTTAGGAAATCGTTATGCTTTGGTAAAACACACATTTCCCATGTAATACATTCCAACATAAAAGGATTACAGAAAACACTACTTTTTAAAGAATAAAAAACAGGGTGTGTGTGTACAATGTATAATATTATATATATGTATGTATAACACACACACATTTGTATGTGTATGTTAATTTTGAATAGTAAAATACATTTAAAACAGTGGCTCTCTGAATCGTGCCCCTCAACTCCTCCCAAGTGACCACAGCCCTGACTTGTCTTCAGGGGTTTCTTTTGTTGGCATCGGACACAGACGCAGAACCATCGATGCCTAAGCCAGTGCTGTCTACACACAGAAGCCACCGACCTCATCTTGAGAAATGGGGCCAGGAGGCCACCCCAGGCCCCAGGG
>NW_022444667.1:0-3145 GCF_009761245.1 Sapajus apella
TGGTAGGAATGTAAATTGGTACAGCTATTTTTAAAAACAGTGTAGAGGTTCCTCAAAAAAAAAAAAAAAGAAAATAAAACTTACACATGGCTCCGGATTCCCACTTCTAGGTATATATCCAAAAGAATGAAACCAGTATCTCAGAAAGGTATCTGTACCCACACGTTCACTGTAGCATTATTCACAACAGCCAAAATATGGACACAATCTAAGTGTCCGTTGATGGATAAAGAGATAAATCAAATGTGTCACATACAGTCATCTGTCATTATCCATGGGGGACTCATTCCAGGATACCACCCCCCAAACACCCCATCACATAGGTACCTAAATCACAGGATGCTCAATCCGTTATATAAAATTGCATAGTATTTGCATGTAGCCTATGGCATCTTTTGTATACTTTAAATCATCTCTAGATTACTTACAATACCTAATACAATATAAATGCTGTGTAAATTGCTTTTTTACTGTATTGTTTAGAGAATAATGACAAGGGGGAAAGTCTGTAAATGCTCAGTACAGATGCAACCCTCTTTTTTTTTTTTTTTTCAAGTTTTTGATCCACAGTTGGTTGAATCCATGGATGCAGAAGCCATGGACATGAAGGGCTGACTGTATACACAATGGAATAGCATTCAGCTAAAAAATGAAAAAGAAAGAAATTCTGCCATTTGTGACAACATGGATGGACTTAGAGAATATTACACTAAAGAATATGATCAAGACACAGAAAGATAAACACTCTATGAGCTTACTTACATGTAGAATCTAAAAAGGTCAAACTCATAGAAACAGAGAATTCGTGGTTGCCAAGGACCAGGGGTGATGGAAGAATGGAGTAATGTTGCTCAAAGGGCACAAACTTTTAATTACATATAAGATGCATAAGTTTTGGGATCTAATGTGTGCATTGTGATTATAGTTAATACTATATTGACTATAGTTATATATAGTTAATACTATATACTTCAAATCTGCTGAGAGAGTAGGTCTTAAGAGTTCTTGCCACACAGACACAAAAATGATTATGTGAGGTGATAGTTGTGTTCATTAACTTGATTGTTGTAGTAGTCCATTGTAACACTGCTATAAACAACTACCTGAGACTAGGTAATTCATCAAGGAAAGAGGTTTAATTGACTCACAGTTCCACAGGCTTAACAGGAAGCATGACTGGGAGGCCTCAGGAAACTTACAATCAGGGTGGAAAGTGAAAGAGAAGCAAGCACAGCTTACCACGGCAGAGCAGGGGAGAGAAAGAGTGAAGGGGGGAGTGCCACACACTTTTAAACCATAGGATCTTGTGAGAACTCACTATTACAAGAACAGTATGTGGAAAATTGTCCCCAGGATCCAATCACTCCCAGCAGGTCCCTCCCCCAACATGTGTGGATTACAATTTGACATGAGATTTGGGTGGGGACACAGAGCCAAACAATATCATTTGTGGTAATCACTTCACAATGTATTCATGTATCAAATCATCACTCTGTACACCTTAAACCTATATAATTTTTACTAGTTAACTATAGCTCAATAAAGTTAATATAAAAAGGACTAAAATTCCATTAGTCATAGACTGAATATCAGACATGTTACCATGGAGGAATTTTTAGGCATCAATCTTCACTTCTAAATTTTCTATATTACCTAAAATTTCTAAAAGTAAAACATCTTTCTTATTTATATAAAAAAATAAGAAAACATCAAAAAAATAAGAAAACATCAATAAAATAAGAAAACAAGCCACAGACTGAGAGAAATATTTTCAAAAGTCATACCTGATAAAGGATTATAATATAAAATACACAAAGAATTCTTAAAATTCAACAATAAGAAAGTTAAAAACCTAATTAAAATATAGTCAAAAGATCTGAGCAGACACCTCAGCAAAGAAAACACACAGATGGCAGGTAAACATATAAAAAGATGCTCCATATCACCTGTAATAAGAGAAGTGCAAATTAAAAAAACAAACAATGAGAAACCACAGCACACCTATTAGAATGGCCAAAATCCAGAACACTGGCAACATCAAATGCTGGCAGGGATGTGGCAACAGGAATTCTCATTCATTGGTGGTGAGAATGCAAAACAGGGACAGCCACTTTGCAAGAGAGTTTAGTGATGTCATATAAAACTAAATATATGCTTACCACACAACACGGCAATGACGCTCACTGATATTTACCCAAATGTGTTGAAAAGTTGTATCTACACAAAAATCTGTAAAGAAGTGTTTACAGCAGGTTTCTCCATAATTGCCAAAATGTGACAGCAACCAAGATACTCTTCAAGTGGTGAACAGATAAATTATGGTACATCTATACAATGAAATATTATACAGCGCTAAAAAGAAGTGAGCTACCAAGCCATAAAAAGATATGGAAAACCCTCTGATATATATTACTAAATGAAAGAAGCCAATCCGAAAAGATTTTATGATTCCAACCATATGACCTTCTGGAAAAGGCAAAACTTAGCAGACAATAACAACATTAGTGGTTGTCAAGGATGTGGGGAGCAGGAGATAAATATACGTCACACAGAGAATTTTGGGGGCAGTGAAACTATTCTGTATGATACTATAATAATGGATCCACCAGTCTGGCTAACAGCATGAACCTCATCTCCACTAAAAATACAAAAATTAGCCAGGGGTGGTAGTGTGTGCCTGTAATCCCAGATACTAAGAAGACTGAGGCAGTAGACTTGCTTGAACCTGGGAGTCAGAGTTGCAGTGAGCCAAGATTGTGCCACTACACTCCAGCCTGGGTGACAGAGTGAGAGTCTATCTCAAGAAAAAAAAAAAGATACATGTCATTATACATTTGTCAAAACCCATAGAATGTACAATACCAAGAGTAAAGCAACTTTTGATGATGTGTAGGTTAATTGGTTGTAATATATATATATATATGTACACACACACACACACACACACACACACATATATATATAAAATATATATTATATATTATATATAACAGATATATAATATATAACAGATATATATTATATATAACAGATATATAATATATAATAATATATATAATATAATATAATATATATTATATATAAAATATATATAATATATGTAATATATATAATATATTATATAATATATCATATTATAATTTAT
>NW_022444668.1:0-354 GCF_009761245.1 Sapajus apella
TTGAACTAGTCGTTTCTCCTGGGTTTTAAACGCAATCTTACTGGTAGGTCTCATATGCCTGTATATGGCGGTAAATATCTGTTTTCAGATTCTCGAAGCAAAGGATTTCTGAACTGCTGCAAACACACCTCACTTTAACTCTGTAAGTTGATTGTACAGCTTGACAACCATTCTGCTAGATAGCTGCGTTTTTCTTTTTGGAGCAAGATGTTTCTGATTACGGCCTGCCGGCTCTTTCACACTGGAATATCCAAACGCTGCTTTTAGAAGAAACGTGTTTCTAACTCGCTGAATCAAAACATAGATTCAACTTCCTAAGGTGAACGAACACACAGCAGAGTACTTTGAAAGAGA
>NW_022444668.1:454-3144 GCF_009761245.1 Sapajus apella
ACACAAAGCAGAGCAGTTTCAACTAGATGTTTCTCTTGTGTTTTAAACGCAGTCTTACTGCTAGGTCTTAAATGCCTGGGTAAGGCTGGAAATGTCTGTTTCCAGATTCCCCAAAGAAAAGACTTCAGAACCTCTGCACACACACATCAATTTAACTCCATAAGATCATTTTACAGCTGGACAAACATTCTGCTAGATAGCGGCATTTTTGTTTTAAAGCAAGGAATTTCTCATTACAGCCTTTAGTCCCATTCACTCTGGAATATCCAAACGCAGATTTTTGAAGAAACCTTTTTCTAACTCCCTGAATCTAAACATAGAAGCAACTTCCTAAGGTGAACGAACACAAAGCAGGGCAGTTTGAAATAGACGTTTCTCCTGTGTTTTAAACACAGTCTTACTGGTAGTTCTCATATGCCTGTATATGGCTGGAAATATCTGTTTCCAGATTCAGCAACGAAAGGATTTCTGAACTACTGCACACACACGTCAGTTTAACTCTGTAAGAAGATTGCACAGCTTGACAACCATTCTGCTAGATAGCTTTGTTTTTCTTTTGGAGCAAGATATTTCTCATTACGGCTTTTAATCTCAGTCATTCTGGAATATCCATAAGCAGCTTTTAGAAGAAACGTGTTTCTAACTCGCTGAATCTAAACATAGATGCAACTTCCTAAGGTGAACGAACGCAGTGTAGAGCAGTTTGGAAGATACGTTTCACGTGTGTTTTAGACGCGATGCTACCGCTTATTTTTATATGGCAGTGTATGGCTGGAAATATCTGTTTCTAGATTCTCCAAAGAAAGGGTTTCTGAAGTGCTACATTCACACATCAGTTTTACTCTGTAAGTTGAATATTCACCTTGACAATCATCCTGCTATGTTGCTCCATTTTTGCTTTAGAGCCAGATATTTCTCATTACACCCTATACTCCCATTCACTCAGGAATATCCCAACGCAGCTTTTAGAAGAAACGTGTTTCTAACTCGCTGAATCTAAACATAGATGCAACTTCCTAAGGTGAACGAACAGAAAGCAGAGCAGTTTGAAATAGACGTTTCTTCTGGGTTTTAAACGCAGTCTTACTGGTAGTTCTCTTATGCCTGTATATGGCTGGAAATATCTGTTTCCAGATTCCCCAAGAAAAGATCTCAGAACCTTTGCACACACACATCAATTTAACTCCATAAGATGATTTTACAGCTTGATAAGCATTCTGATAGCTGCATTTTTGTTTTAGGGCAAGATATTTCTCATTACAACGTTTAGTCTAAGTCACTCAGGAATAACCAAACGCAGATTTTAGAAGAAACGTTTTTCTAACTCGCTGAATGTAAACATAGATGCAACTTCCTAAGGTGAACGTACACAAAGCAGCGCAGTTTGAAATAGACGTTTCTCCTGTATTTTAAACGCAGTCTTACTGCAAGGCATTAAATGCCGCTGCAAGTCTGGAAATATCTGTTTCCAGATTCCCCAAAGAAAAGATTTCAGAACCTCTGAACACACACATCAATTTCACTCCATAAGATGATTTCATAGCTTTACAACAATTCTGCTAGATAGCTGCGTTTTTGTTTTAGAGCAAGATGTTTCTGATTACGGCCTATAGGCTCTTTCACACTGGAATATCCAAACCCCGCTTTTAGGAGAAACGTGTTTCTAACTCGCTGAATCTAAACAAAGACGCAAATTCCTAAGGTGAACGAAAACAAATCAGAGCAGTTTGAACTGGATGTTTCTCCTGTCTTTTAAACGCAGTCTTACTAGTTCTTATAAACCTGTATATGGCTGGTAATGTCTGTTTCCATATTCTCCAACGAAAGGATTTCTGAACTACTGCACACACACGTCAGTTTAACTCTGTAAGAAGATTGTACAGCTTGACAACCATTCTGCTAGATAGCTGCGTTTCTGTTTTAGAGCAAGATATTTCTCATTACGGCCTTTAGTTTCAGTCATTCAGGAATATCCAAACGCATCTTTTAGAAGAAACGTGTTTCTAACTCGCTGAATCTAAACATAGATGCAACTTCCTAAGGTGAACGAACACAAAGCAGAGCAGGTTGAAATAGACGTTTCTCCAGTGTTTTAAATGCAGTCTTACTGGTAGTTCTCATATGGCTGTATATGGCTGGAAATATCTGTTTCCAGATTCACCAACGAAAGGATCTGTGATCTGCTGCAAACACACATCAGTTTAACTCTGTAAGTTGATTGTGCAGCTAGACAAACATTCTGCTAGATAGCTGCGTTTCTGTTTTAGAGCAAGATGTCTCTCATTACGGCCTACAGGATCTTTCACACTGGAATATCCACACGCTGCTTTTAGAAGAAACGTGTTTCTATCTCGCTGAATCTAAACATAGATGCAACTTCCTAAGGTGAACGAACACAAAGCAGAGCAGGTTGAAATAGACGTTTCTCCGGTGTTTTAAAAGCAGTCTTACTGGTAGTTCTCATATGGCTGTATAAGGCTGGATATATCTGTTTCCAGATTCTCGAAGCAAAGGATTTCTGATCTGCTGCAAACACACATCAGTTTAACTCTGTAAGTTGATTGTACACATTGACAACCATTCTGCTAGATAGCTGCGTTTTGTTTTAGAGCAAGATGTTTCTGATTACGGCCTACAGGCTCCTTCACACAGGAATATCCAAACGCAGCTTTTAGAAGAAACGTGTTTCT
>NW_022444669.1:0-3143 GCF_009761245.1 Sapajus apella
GCTGGGATTACAGGTGCCCACCACCACACCTGGTTATTATTATTATTTTGTATTTTTGTAGAGACTTGGTTTCAGTATGTTGGCCAGACTGATCTCGAACTCCTGACCTCAGGAAATCTGCCAGTCTTGGCCTCCGAAAATGCTGGGATTACAGGTATGAACCACTGCGCTCGGCCTCATTCTACTTTATTCTTGGGCCAAGCACAGTGTCCCATGCCTACAATCCCAGAACTGTGGGAAGCCAAGGCAGGAGGATTGCCTGAGCCCAGGAGTTCAAGACCAGCCTGGACAATATAGTGACACACCTGTTTCTACCAAAACACACACACACATTAGCCAAAGTGGTGGCACATGCCTGTAGTACCAGCTACTTGAGAGGCTGAGGTGGGAGGATCGATTGAGCCTGGGAGGTCAAGGCTGCAGTGAGCCATGATCGGGCCTGCCCATGGCCAGTTGTGAAGGGCACAGGCATTGACTCTTCAAGGAGCCTCCAATCCCAAGACCTCTGGTGTATCCCGAGTCCCCTCTTTGCCTGGGGTTGGGGGTGTTCGTCCCTGGGGGCTGACCCTTTCACCTGCCTGCTCTGTCCCTGCAGCACTGCTGGAAAGGAAGGAGGAGGATGGACGGTGGGTGGCCACACTGGGTGCCGAGCTCTTCGTGCCAGGGCTGGCGGGGCTGCATGCCCTTGGCCTGCTGCAGCTGTGGGACCGGCTCTGGACCAACTCCCTGAGGATCCAGTACAGCCTCCTGGGTAAGGCACCACACGCCTGGCTGCGGGGCAGGTGGAGGTGGCAGGGCCTGCCCTGTTTCCTGTGACTGTGGCTCTGTGAGCAAAGATAGGCTGTCATCACAGGATTTTCCATTAGTCATTCTGTGGGCTCTGAGCTGGACTTAGTATCTGCTCATTAAAAAAAAAAGTGTGTCTGTTGAGGGGATATTGATCCATCTCTTAAGACCTACCCATGGTCAGGTTCCAATGGAGTGAGAGGTGAAGCAGAGCACAGCGCTGGGAGGACACGGCTGAGGCCAGGCTGGGCTGGGCCCTCCTCCTCTTGGAGCCCTGGTGGAGGGCTGCCTGGCTGAGGAGGGCAGCGGTCCCTTAATCGATCCTTACAGCTCAGGCAAAGCAACCAGTGCACCAGTGTGGCACTAGCCAGAGACTGCAGACACAGAGATAGTGCCTACAGGCGGGAGCTGGGCCACGAGCTCCACTGCACACAGATCCCGGCCTTCAGCCACAAGATGGGTGCCCAGGCCAGGTGGGACATCGAGACAGAGCACCAGAGTCTGGCAAGTGGTGATCTGAGTACCCTGAGCTCACCCCCAAAGAGATGAACTAGCTCCCAATAGCATAGCCATATAGGAATGGATCCAGGACTGGCACTTCAGCCTCAGTCTTATGTCTATTCATCCAGGGTTGCCTAGCCCAGGAGGCAGAGGTTGCAATGAGCCAAGATGGTGCCACTGTACTCCAGCCTGGGCAACAGAGTGAGATCTTAACTCTAAAATAAACCAATAATTAATTTAAAAAAAAAAAAAAAAAAAAAACAAGGCCAGATGCAGTGGCTCATGCTTGTAATTCCAGCATTTTGGGAGGCTCAGGCAGCTGGATCGTGAGGTGAGGAGTTCAAGACCAGCCTGCCTAACATAGTGAAACCCCATCTCTACTAAAAATACATAAATTATCCAGTCGTAGTGGTAGGTGCTTGTAATCCCAGCTTCTCCGGAGGCTGAGGCAGGAGAATCACTTGAACTGGAGGCTAGCTATGGGAAGCACTGGGATGAGAGCAGCAACAAGAGGCATCTCCGTGTCAGCCAGACCTTCAAGAATGACTCGGGGCCCTCCCTGAGCAATCACTTCATGGAGGTAAGACTGGCCACTGCAGCAGAGCCGTGCCCTGTGAGTCCCGCGTGGACGGCGGGAGCTAAGGAACCCCTCATGGCCCTCCGGGCCTGGATGCAAGGATGCAGACAGCTAAAACTCAGCCTTGGTGACTTTCCCTTTTGCATCTCCAGCCCCAGGTACCCAGGGGTGAGAAACGCTTGTCAGAGTGCCAAGAACTGGAAGGAGGGCTTGGGAAACACAGATTTCCAACCGTAAAAATGCATTTTGGAAACAGCAGTTCGCTTTTAGTTTTTCCCGGAGTGGGGGTTCTTTTGCTGCGTTAGGAATGATGGTGTGCTCAGCAGCTGAACAGGTGGTGGTTCTTCTACAGCATCCATTTAACTTTGTACATTTTTTTTCCTTTTCATATCCCGTCCTGCAAATGGTGGTGGTTTCTCTCTTTTTTTGAGATGGAGCCTTGCTGTGTCACCAGGCTGCAGCGCAGTGGCACGATCTAGGCTTACTGCAACCTCTGCCTCCCATATTCAGGTGATTCTCCTGCCTCAGCCCTCCACGTAGCTGAGATTACAGGCATGCACAATGCCTGGTTCATTTTTGTATTTTTAGTAGAGGTGGAGTTTCACCATTTTGGCCAGACAGTCTTGATCTCTCGACCTCGTGATCCACTGGCCTCAGCCTCCCAAAGTGCTAGGATTATAAGTGTGAGCCACCGTGCCTGGCCTAATGTTCATTTTTTTGTGGGCTGCTGTCTCATTCTTACAAGGTCTCCAAGCTAATATCCCTTATGCCTGCCGCCTCAGTTTCTTCAGTCCTCCACCTGCTTTCTTTTGAGTGTACAGCCTTGTTTCTGTGAAGCTCACTGCCACAGGGTCTCTTTCTAGTTCCACAATGAGCTCTTTGTGGCTGTGTGGTTGTTAAATGCTCACAGTGGCTGCCCCGACTGCCCTCCTGGCAGGACTAGGAACTTCTGGCCTCCCCCCATCCTGGGCTAAAACCCTGCCCAACGCCAGGTTGGGCGTCCCACTGACTGGCTGTTGAACGTCACCTCCATATCTTCTCTGCTGTGCCAGAGTCCCATGGCCACCCACAGGGCAGTGAATTTGGAAGAATGCTGTTCGCGGCTGTCATTGACTACAGTGAGAGGAGACAGGAGTGTCGGCGCAGGCAAGGGGGCCAGGGCAGAGTCTAGGGGAACCAGGGCCAGCACCCAGTGTCCTCTCCCAGTCCCTGCACCTTCACACGGGATGCACTTGGCTGTCCCAGCACTATGTCACCCAGGGTGTTTAGTGGGGCTGCC
>NW_022444670.1:0-3143 GCF_009761245.1 Sapajus apella
ATTGTTTTGGCTATGCAGGCTCTCTTTTGGTTCCATATGAAGTTTGAAGTGTTTTTTTTCAGTTCTGTGAAGGTCTTTGGTAGCTTGATGGGGATAGCATTGAATCTATAAATTACTTCTGGCAGTATGGCCATTTTCACGATGTTGATTCTTCCCAATCATGAGCATGGAATATTTTTCCATCTGTTTGCATCTTCTTGTATTTCCTTGAGCAGTGGTTTGTAGTTCTCCTTGAAAAGGTCCTTTACATCCTTTGTTAGTTTTGTTCCTAGGTATTTTACTCTTTTTGTAGCAATTGTGAATGGGAGTTCACTTTTGATTTGACTCTCTCTTTGTCTGTTATTGGTGTATAGAAATGCTTGTGATTTCTGCACATTGATTTTGTATCCTGAGACTTTGCTGATGTTGCTTATCAGCTTCAGGAGATTTTGGGCTGAGATGATGGGATCTTCTAAATATACAATCATGTTGGCTCCCTCTTTTCCTAATTGTATGCTCTTTATTTCTTTTTCTTGCCTTATTGCTCTGGCTAGAACTTCCAATACTATATTGAATAGGAGTGTTGAGAGAGGGCATCCTTGTTTAGTGCCAGATTTCAAAGGGAATGCTTCCAGTTTTTGCCCATTCAATATGATATTGGCTTTGGGTTTGTTGTAAATAGCTTTTATCATTTTGTGATACATACCACTGATACCTAGTTTATTGAGGGTTTTTAGCATAAAGGGCTGTTGAATTTTGTCAAAGGCCTTCTCTGCATCTATTGAGATAATCATGTGGTTTTTGCTTTTGGTTCTGTTTATGTGATGGATTACATTTATAGACTTGCATATGTTGAACCAGCCTTGCAACCCTGGGATGAAGCCTACCTGATCATGATGAATAAGCTTTTTGATTTGCTGTTGCATTCTGTTTGCCAATATTTTATTGAAGGTTTTTACATCGATGTTCATCATGGATATTATCCTAAAGTTTTCTTTTTTAGTTGCCTCTCTGCCCGGTTTTGGTATTAGGATGATGTTGGTCTCATAAAATGAGTTCGGAAGGATTTCCTCTTTTTGTATTGTTTGGAATAGTTTCAGAAGAAGTGGTACCAGCTCATTTTTGTACGTCTGGTAGAATTTGGCTGTAAACCCATCTGGACCTGGGCTTCTTTTAGTCGGTAGGCTATTAATTGCTGCCTCAACTTCAGCCCTTTTTATTGGTTTATTCAGGGATTCAACTTCTTCCTGGTTTAGTTGGGAGAGTGCAAGTGTCCAGGAATTTTCCATTTCTTCCAGGTTTACTGGTTTGTATGCCTAGAGTTGTTTGTAGTAATCTCTGATGGTAGCTTGTATTTCTGTGGAATCTGTGGTGATGTCCCCTTTATCATTTTTTATTGCGTGTATTTGATTCTTCTCTCTTTTCTTTTTAGTCTGGCTAGCTGTCTATCTATATTGTTGATCTTTTCAAAAAGCCAGCTCCTGGATTTGTTGATTTTTGAAGGGTTTTTGTGTCTGTATCTCCTTCAGTTCTGCTCTGATCTTACTTATTTCTTGTCTTCTACTAGCTTTTGAGTTTTTTTTTGATCTTGCTCCTCTGACTCTTCCAATTTTGATGAGAGGGTGTTGATTTTAGAAACATCTCATGTGGGCATTTATTGCTTTGAATTTCCCTCTAGACACTGCTTTAAATGTGTCCCAGCTATTCTTTTATGTTGTGTCTTCATTCTCATTGGTTTCGCAGAACATCTTTATTTCAGCCTTCATTTCGTTGTTTATCCAGTCTACATTCAGAAGCAAGTTGTTCTGTTTCCATGAAGATGTGCAGTTTTTGGTTAGTTTCTTAATCCTTAGTTCTAATTTGACTACACTGTGGTCTGGGAGACTGTTATAATTTCCATTCTTTTGCATTTTCTGAGGAGTGATTTACTTCCAATTATGTGGTCAATTTTAGAGTAAGTGCGATGTGGTATTGAGAAGAATGTATATTCTATGGATTTGGGGTTATGAGTTCTGTAAATGTCTATTAAGCTCACTTGGTCCAGATCTGCATTCGAGTCCTGGATTTCCTCATATTTATTTAATTTCAGAAAGTTTAAAGTTTATTATCCACTTTCTTTTTCCAAATAAGATACTCAGTTTGAAATACTTTAATTGCTTCCAAATTATATGGTCTTTAGTTCTACTTTAATTTTATGTTGTTATAATTTTTTAAAATAAAATGTTCTTTATTTTTGAATCTTTATGTTAGAATATGTTTATAGTGATCTCAGTTTTTGTCTGTTGGAAAATGTCTTCATTTCTGTGTTAACCTTGAAAGATAATTTTTCTGGACATATGATCCTTCGTTAAAAATTATTTAGTCAACATGGTGAAACCCCATCTCTACTAAAAATACAAAAAACATTAGCTGGGCATGGTGGTGCGTGCCTGTAATCCCAGCTACTCAGGAGGTTGAGGCAGGAGAATTGCCTGAACCCAGGAGGCAGAGGTTGCAGTGAGCCGAGATCGCGCCACTGCACTCCAGCCTGGGTAGCAAGAGTGAAACTCCGTCTCAAAAAAAAAAAATTATTTACTTTTATCACCTGAAGAGAGATATATATATATATACACACACACACACACACACACACACACACACACACACACACACACATATATATATACACACACATCTCCCATTGTTATTACTGACAAATCAATTCTCAATCTTTCTTGCTGATTAGCTCTTTTCTGTCTGGCTTTTTTAAAGAACTCTTTAACATTGATATTTTGCAGTTTCACTCTGTATGTAGGTATAGATTCGTTGGATTTCCTGAATCTGAGCATTTATATCTTTATTCAGTGATGGGAATGTTTTAGTTATTTTGCCTTTGAAATTTGGCTCTCCTTTATTCTCTCTCATCTCCTGGAATTTTAAGAAGACAAATGTGGGACCCACTCATACTACCCTCTGTGTGTCAATATCTTACATATTTTCATTTTCTTTGTTTCTTTACTGCTGTTTCAGTAATTTCTTTGAATATATTTTCCACTTTGCCAACTCTTTGTTTAGCTTTGTCTTACAACTGCTCAATCCATCCATTAGTAAATTTTGATTATATTTTTATTTTCTAAAATCTTCATATTCAATTTTGATAGTTTTTTCCTCCTTCAATATTATTT
>NW_022444671.1:0-3143 GCF_009761245.1 Sapajus apella
TTATTTGTGCCAAATAAATGGCATCAGGTAGAATGCCACCTTTTGAGACTGGTTTGTGTCACAACATTTTTGAAATTCATCCAAGTTGTTACACGTATTAATAATTTGTTCCTTTTGACGCTGAGTATTGTATTGTACAGGCTGTACCAGTTTGTTTATCCACTGACCAGCAGAAGGGCCTTTAGGTTATTTTCAGCTTTTGGAAGTGTAAAATAAAAAAGTTATGAACATTTGTGTACAGGTCTTTGTGTGAATATAAGCTTCATCTCTGTAGTACAAATACCCAACAGTGGGACTACTGATGGAAAACACATTTAACTTTTTAAAAATCTACAGAACTGTTTCAGAGGAGTTGTACCGTTCCGCCACCAGCAATATCTGAAGTGCCAGCTGCTCTAAACCCTGGTTAGCACTTACTTAACACACCATCTAATTTTAATGACTATTCTATCTACAGAGTATAATATATTTTCAACAACATTTCAAAAACATAAAATTTGATGATTGCAAAGCTTGTATTCCCAGCAAGTTATCAGGGGAATTAAAAAATAAAATAACTATTGCACAAAAAGAAAGCCAGATTTAAACATTACCTATTAGTTATTTATTTATTTAGTTAGTTAGTTATTAGTTTTTTTATGGGAAATTATTTTCATTTAATCTCATTTCCTGAGAAAAGGTGAAGTGGTCCAAATAAAATGGGTAAGTCATTATAAATGGAATCAACTGGGAAGCCAATTTCAAATAATCTCATGGTTTAGATTTCAATATACAAATCAAATGTTTTCTTTCATAATAACTTCATAGAGGTCAAAAATTAAAGTGTAAAATTATAATGTATTTTCAATTTTCAGAAAAATAATGACTACAAAATATTTAATATGTCATTGTCCTGTAACCTCTACCATCTCCATTGGCTATACATTTTTAAGCTATTGGGTTAGAGTATCCTATGTGACAGTATTAGGTTAATTAACTACCTGGGCGCTAACAAGCAATTTCAAGGCATGAATACATAGCTCAAGGCAGAAAGTAGAATGTGATTGCTGTCTCATTTCTTTTTTTAATTTCAATAGCTTTTCAGGTACAAGTGGTTTTTGGTTACATGGATGAATTCTACAATGGGAAAATCTGAGATTTTAGCACACCTGTTGCCCAAGTAGTGTACTGTACTCAATATGTAGTTTTTAAAATCTCTCCCTCCTCCCCGCTTCGGAGTCTTTAATATCCAGACTTATATCACTCTGTATGTCTTTGCATACCCATAGCTTAGTCTCTAGTAATCTGATGGTTTAGATTTCAACATACAAATAAAAAATGAGAACATATGGTACTTGGTTTTTCATTCCCGAGTTACTTCACTCAGAATGGTGGCCTCCAGCTCCAGCCACGTTGCTACAATGACTTCGTTATTTTTTTTATGGTTGAGCAGTATTCCATAGTGAGTGTATGTACATATATACATACGTGTGTGTGTGTGTGCATATATGTGCACATTTCCTTTAACTACTCATCAGCTGATGTGGACTTTGCAATTGTGAACTGTGCTGCAATAAACATAGATATGTAGGTATATTTTCTGATATAATGACTTATTTCCCTTTGGGCAGATAGCCAGTAGTGAGAATGCTAGATCAAATGGTAGATCTACTTTCAGTTCTTTAAGCAGTCTCCACCTACAGCCATACCACCCTAAATGCACCCAATCTCGTCTGACCTCGGAAGCTGAGCAGGGTCAGGCCTGGTTAGTGCTTGGATGGAAGAAATCTCCACAGTGTTTTCCACACAGGTTGTACTTAAATCTCACCAGCATCACATAAGCATTCCCTTTTTACCATATCCACGCCAACATCTATGTTTTGGTATTTTTTTAACTTTTTCATAATGGTCATTCTGGCTGGGATAAGGTGGTAAGTCATTGTGGTTTTAATTTGCATTTCCCTGATCATTAGTGATGTTGAGGATTTCATGTGTGGGCTATTTGTATATCTTCTTGTAACAACTGTCTATTCGTGTTGCTTTGATGTGTTTTATCTGATATAAAAGAATAGCTACTCCTGCTCGCTTTTGGTTTCTATCTGCATGGCACATGTTTTTCCACCCCTTTACCGCGAGTCTACAAGAATCCTTATGAATGTTAGGTGATTTTCTGGAGGACAGTAGATATTTGGTTTGTGATTTTTTTAATTCTAAAACAAGTTTTAAAAGGCAAATGAGTTTCAAACTGTATCTAGATAAAGGACAAATGGATCTACCGCTATGTATATACTGCTTAGTCCAAATAGGAAGAACCATATCTAGAGTTCTGGGACTACCACATTTAAGAAAACACAATATCAAATCTGAGATTATCCAGAGAAGGACAAAGAGGATGGAAGTAAACTGAGAAACAGTTTCTAACATGAGAAATGGTTGAGAGTAATCTCAATAATTCTGTAGCCTGCAGAAGAGAAAACTTATGGGAAAGATATTTATTTAATTAGGATAAGTTTGTGAATATTAAAGCAAAACAAACTGTTGCTCAATGTAATAAAGAACTGTGCATAAATAATGAAAGGGAAGCTTTAAAATATAATGAGGATCAGGCATGGTGGCTCATGCCTGTAATCACAGCACTTTGGGAGACCAAGGCAGAAGGACCACTTGAGGCCAGGAGTTCAAAACCAGTCTAGGCAACATAGTGAGACCATGCATCCACTAAAAAATAAAACAAAATAATTTTTAAATTAACCAAATGTGGTGGCACATACATATTGTCCTGGCTACTCAGGAAGCTAAGGCAGAGGATGCCCTGAGCACAGGGGTTCAAGGCTGCAGTAAGCTATGATTGCACCACTGCATTCCAGCCTGGGTTGACAGAGCAAGACTCTGTCTTTAAAAATATAAAAATAGGGCCGGGCGCGGTGGCTTACGCCAGTAATCCCAGCACTTTGAGAGGCCGAGGCGGGTGGATCACGAGGTCAAGAGATCGAGACCATCCTGGTCAACATGGTGAAACCCCGTCTCTACTAAAAATGCAAAAAATCAGCTGGGCATGGTGGCGCGTGCCTGTAATCCCAGCTACTCAGGAGGCTGAGGCAGGAGAATTGCCTGAACCCAGGAGGCGGAGGTTGTGGTGAGCCGAGATTGCGCCATTGCACTCC
>NW_022444672.1:0-3143 GCF_009761245.1 Sapajus apella
GGTGAGTTTGGGTCCTTTGTAGGGACATGGATGAACCTGGAAACCATCATTCTCAGCAAACTGACAGAGGAGCAGAAGATCAAACACCGCATTTTCTCACTCATAGGCGGGTGTTGAACGATGAGAACACATGGACACAGGGAGGGGAGCACTACACACTGGGGTCAGTTGCGGGGAAATAGGGGAGGGACGGTGGGGGGTGGGGAGCTGGGGAGGAATAGCAGGGGGAGAAATGCCAGATGTAGGTGATGGGGAGGAAGGCAGCAAATCACACTGCCACGTGTGTTCCTATGCAACAATTTTGCATGTTCTTCACATGCACCCCAAAACCTAAAATGCAATAAAATAAATAAATGGGAAAAAATAAAAAAAATAAAAAATTAGACTTTGTGAGCAAGACAAAATCAGAACACACAAAGAAATAGTTTAGGAAATTTACTGATTTCTTTGAATGAAGAAAATAATAAAATTAAAAGAAGTATATGAAGTTCAGGCAAAATTTGGATCACATATGTCAGAAGATGGGCTTTCTTATAAAAAATTGGTAACTAATCAATAAATAAATTAATGGAAATGCCACAGGAAAAATGGGCAAAGGATTTATACTGACTATAAAAGAGAATATTCCAATAACCAATAAATATAAATATTTGCTTAAACTCACCAATAAATTGAAAAATCCAAATTCAAACAGCAATGTAATCAACTATTTCTTGACCCCCAACCCGCAAAATTGGCAAATACGATAGTTTATTTTAAAATCAAGAATTTAGAAGATTCTACGGGAATAGATTCTGTCATATTATTAGAACTCTCAGGGGATGGCAGTGTGGTAGTGTCTATTAAAACTCAAAATGCAATTGTTACCTGTTTGTTGAAAACAACAAAAATTCCATTCTAAACATCCTTCTTAAAGAAAGACAGATGCCTTTAAAAAAAATCCTACGTGGGCCTGAGGAGACATAAAATTGGTTGTTTGTTAAGCCACAGTTTGCAATAACAAAAACATTTCCAAATTCTAAAAGAAAAACTGATTAATTTGTCTTGATGATAAAACTTTTGAACATCATGAAAACTATGCAGTATGTGAAGTGACAGCACACTGCAAGATGACATTTGGTGCTGTGTGTGGCACTGCAAGCATATATTGGTGTAATCCTGTGAGTAGTTAGGATAATACAGGATTTCCACTCTAGGTTTTTACAGTCTTGGTACATTTTTTCTTGTATGTCCATGATGACATATAAAAACACTAACAGGAGAAAAAATAAATGTTCTCAATATTTAGATAGAAGAAAGGTAAATTGTGGTATAGCCATAGAAAGGTATAAAACACAGAGCTTCAACTAAATTCTGTAGGACTATCAACATGGATTGGAAAAGAATCATAAATTATAATGTCAGTCAGAAGGCACAAATTTACAAGAACTCTCACTGTTACTATAAGAACAAAATAATATGAACTAAACTTTATAGGTAAGCTGGAAAATAATCTTATTTTTAAAACTTTAATGAGCAGTGGATCATAAAGTACAAAAATTGCAAATTCCAGAGATGAAAAAACTCCCATTAGGTGAGCAGGGACAAGTGTCCACTCTTACTCTTTGGTCCATCTACTGAATCTTAACATGGGTGGAAGACTGAGCCTGGCTGAGAAAGGGAGGCTGTGAGGGAGTGAGGACCAACCAGCTGAGTTGTAAATACCCCCGTGGGCTTGTGTGATGCATTACGATCTATAGAGGCCACTGAATAATATGTGTCTACTTTACTCCGACAGCTGATTCTCCTTCCAGAACTTTTTCTGACTTCATGTTGGTGGTGTGGGAACTAGGGAGTTAGAGAGAAGACAACAAACATCTCTGTAGCTTCCTGCAAACAAAGATCAGGAAGGAAATCAAGATAGCATCAACACTTTCAACCACCCTGACTTTGTTGGCCTTTATAACTGACATATATATTGACAACATCAGATAACTATAGAATATTTATTTATTTACATTGCACCAAGATTATCCATGAAACAGAACAAATACTGTGACTGTAAAACTAGTCTCAATGACTTTCAAAAGAATAAAGTCATACAGAGTGTATTCTCTGAACACAGACTTCTCAAATTACAAATTAGTAAGACTGACAAAATCACCCAAATTTTTGGAAGTAAAATATCACATTTCTAAATAATCTGTGGCTTGTCAAAAAGGAAATCAGAAGGAAAATTAGAAAACAATTTTAAATAAAATAATACTAAAATGAATTTTTAAAATTTTGATATGCAACTAAAGCAGTCCTTCAGAAAACAATACTTAGTTTTAAAAGCTTGTATTACAAAAGGATAAGTATATAAAAATCAAAGATCTACTCTTTTAAGAATCAAACAAAAGCAAATTTAAGTTGAAAAAAGTAGAAAAAAACAAAGAGGTGAGGAAATTGGTAAAATCATTTTCTTTGTTTTGTTTTCTGTTTGTTTATGGTAGAGCATAAACATGTTAGTCCATTCTTAACATTCCTAAAAACAAATACCTGAGGCTGGATAATTCATAAAGAAAAGAGGCTGAACTGGCTCAGGGTTTTGCAGGCTGTACAGGAGGTGTGTGATGGCAATTACTTCTGATGAGGGCCTCAGGAAGCTAAGAATCATGGCGGAAGGAAAGGGGAGCCCAGGTATTGCATGGTAAGAGCAGGAGCACAGAGAAAGTGGGGAAGGGTCGCACTCCTTTAAACAACCAGATCTGTTAACTGAGTGAGAACTCACTCATTATAACTAGGATGACATCAAGTCATTGATAAAGGACCTGCCCCCCGACCAAAATACTTCTCACCAGGCCTCATCTCCAACATTGCAGGTTACAGTTCAAAGTGAGATTTGGAGAATATAAACATCCAAGCTATACCAATAACATAATTGGTTTAACGTATACTGACTTTGTATCCAGCAACATTATTTAAATTTACTTATTAAATCTAGGAGTTTATTATTTTTATTTTCTAAGTACCTGATGATGTCAAGAGTAAGTAGTGATCATTTTACCTGGATGCAATTATTATCTGTTTTATGTATTTTTCTTGCCATTCTCATTGCCTAACTCCTGTACTACTCCAGATATGAAGGAAACAGTTTTCATATTTCACTGCTGAGACTAATG
>NW_022444673.1:0-3142 GCF_009761245.1 Sapajus apella
GTGGTGGTGGGCACCTGTAATCCCAGCTACTTGGGAGGCTGAGGCAGAAGAATCACTTGAACCCAGGAGACACAGGCTGTGGTGAGCTAAGATTGCACCATTGTATCCAGTCCCAGCAACACTGTAAGACTCTGTCTCAAAAAAGAAAGAAAAAAAAAGAATGAAAATCAAATAGGACCAATGACAAAAGAATTAACCACACATCATGGGTTGTTGAGTAAATTTCACCTTCTGAAGCTTTTGCTTCTGCAACACTGAAGGTCATCCAGAACACACAGGTGGAAATGGGCCAGCTGTTACGACTCCCAAGCGCCCACATGAGGTGGTCAACAGCCACGGCTCCAAGTGCCCCCAGCTCCGGCTCCTGTCCTTATCTTGGAATCTTTCAGAACACATAAGTGGCACACCCAGGCGTCACCACCCTGGCTCTGGCACAGGGCCAGCACCTGCTCAGCCTGTGTGCGTGTGTTTTAAATGCCCGTGTATATTAGGTCGAAATGTTTCATGTGTTTCGTATCATGGGTGAGAATAAAAACAGCCCGAAATCTGCTATTTTAAGGTTTGTGGGGGCAGTTGGAGGTTTTGGGAGGTTCTGGGGACTCACACTGAGCCTGAGTCTGTCCTTAGATGGGATGTTGATATTGAGAGGCTGGGGTGATGAGGACCATCAGGAGGCATTTGTCCCACACCCTAGCCTGCTCACGGAGGAGACGGGGCACAAGAGATCTCATCTCCTACCTGTTACGTGGGTCTGGTCATTCAGCAGATGGCTCAGCGATGTGGAGAGGTCAGCTTGCTGCCCGCCTGCCACATGAGGTTCCCTGTAAAGCTGACAGGGCTGCCCCCATCACCATTTTCATCTCCAGCTGCGCCTGGAACTGCTCAGCCTTGCCGACTATGGGTGGCTGCAGGTCACTCTTGCCCTGAAAAGGCCTTCTTGTCACCTGGAATGAAAGGCTTGGCCAGCAAGCCCAGCCATGATCACACAAGCTGGGACCGAAGAGAGGGCAGGAGACAGCCCAGCTAATGGCTTTCTATGCCAATCCTTCCCCAGTTTTTGATTTTTCTTGAGACGGTGTCTCACTCTGTTACCCAGGCTGGAGTGCAGTGGCAGGATCCTGGTTCACTGCAACCTTGACCTCCCGGGTTCAAATGATTCTCCTGCCTCAGCCTTCCAAGTAGCTGGGATGACAGACACACACCACAGTGCCCAGCTAAATTTTCTATATTTTTAGTAAAGACAGGGTTTTGCCATGTTGGCGAGGCTGGTCTAAAACTCCTGAGCCCAAGTGATCCACCCGCCTTGGCCTCCCAAAGTGCTGGGATTACAGGTGTGAACCACTATGCCCAGCCCTTCCCCAATTTTTTAAACTCTGGATTTCTCAAAATTAGAAACTGTGTTATAAACTCAGACATAAATACAAAGGACTTCTCTTCTCTCCTTGACAACCCACTTGTTGGATCTATCAGGAACCCAGTCGATCATCGCTGTGGAATGTGACTAGAGTCAACCCCATTTGCCACCTCCACTGCACACCAGCTCCAGCCCTGGTCATCGAGCCTGTCTGACTGCAACATCCTCCTGGCTCTCCTGGCTCTCCTGGCTCTCATCCCACCGCTGGCAACTGATCTCCAGATGATGACCAGACATGTCCAATGATGGCACAGTAGCGTTTCTTACCGTACAATCCAAAGTCCTTGAGGTCCTTGAAGCCAGAATTTTGTTGGTCACTGGTGCAGACACTGGCAGGTGAGCCATGGGGACAGCTCACTACACTTCAAGGCCCCACACAGGAGATCCTCTAGAAAAGCCATGAGCAACTACAAATGCCATGTTTGATAGCCCCACCAACTTGCAGACACACCCCACACACTCCTCTGACAGCCACTAACTAGTCAGTTCACCCAAAAGATGTCAAAACAATACTCGCTATTACCAGACCATCACTACTTAATGCTGTGTTTCCCTGATCCCCACTGACATGTGTGCAGATGTCTGTGTACGAATGTGTATGCATCTGTGTACAGATGTATCTGTACATGGATGTGTGCAGTTGTGTATGTATACAGATATATGGAAATACACAGATATGTGTGTATGAATGTGTGGATATGGATGTGTGTGTATAGTGACGTGTACATGGATGTGTCTATATGTAGACATGTGTATGTGTGTGTGTGTCTATAGACGTGTGTGAGGATGTGTGTATATGAATGTATGTGTACAGATATGTCTACATCTGGATGTAGATGCTCTCAGCTCTTCCTGCTGACAGGCACATCCTAGCGCCAGCTTTCTCCAGTGTGTATCAGAGGCTGCGCGGTGGTGTCAGAGCTTCCTCAGGGTGCACGTGAACAAGGTGAGCACAGAATTTCTCTCCCAAACCACAACACTTTGCAGTTAAAGAGAACACTAGTCACAAATGCGTCAGGTCAGCAGGCGCAAACTGGGGCTCTCCAGGCAACCCAGGACCCAACACCCACACACCAGGGCAGGGGGTGCCAAAAAAAACACTTCCCACACCAACCTTAAATCCCACAAACTTTAAGGTTGAACCCAAGCCTCAAACCCCTGGGCCCAGGGATTCGAGGTTGAACCCAAGCTCTGGCACTTTGTATTCATGAGCTCACCTGCCTCAGCTTCCTCATCTTGTATGGGGTTACAAAGAGGACTTGAAGAAAGGGACCTCCTGTCTGCTGGAACAGGCTCCAGAAAGTTACAGAGCACCGGCTGTTACTGTAATTGTGATGAGTCTGGGGCGGATGGAACTAGAATTTCTCCAAAGGCAAATAAACATTTCCAGGCTTCAGACAGCTCTACAGGGAGCAGCAGGAAGGTCTGAGGGGAGGTACAGGCAATCTGTGCTTGCACATTTAGTAAATAACAAGACATATAAGGGCCCCTGGGAGTTCTCCAAATGAGGCAGAAATCTCAGCCATCAGACAGGTGGGGCCTTAGGAGGAAGACAGTTCTCCCCTGACATGGGTCTTCTCCCCACCCAGGCTGACGGCACAGGTGGAAGTGGAGAGGGTATTTATGCAGCAAGACATCCAGCCCCGGCTTCAGATGCTCCACTCCAGCCCTCTGAGAAGACACTGGAAACTGAGGCAGAATCGGGAGATCCACTGCTGAACATGCCCA
>NW_022444674.1:0-3141 GCF_009761245.1 Sapajus apella
TGTGGAAGCTCTGCACGTCAATTTATCTGGAGACATGAGGCCTCTAATAGCACTGTGAAATTAGCAGTGAAGCACATCAGTGAAATACAATATGTGAATGTTATTACTAATTGATTTGGAAATCTCAATAGAAGTTCTAGGAATTCAGAGACCTCTGAGTAATACATGAATCATAAGAAAGAAAATAGATTTCTTTTTATGCCTTTTATTTATGTTGCCTTTCCTCTTCCTTCTCTGCTACTTGCAGGACAGTGCCTTTCTCCTGTTTCAATGACTCAATTTGTTTGGTTTTCCCATAGTCCATGTTTTCTAACATGCAACCTTTATGTTCCTCAACTTTCTCAAGTTGGAACAGTGATAAAAACTCTCAACATAGAAAAGTCTAGGTCCAGATGATTTCGCTACCAAATTCTGCCAAACCTAAAAAGAACAATTAGTAATTTTTCTCAAACTGTTCCAAAAGATTGAAGGGGAGGGAATTCTCCCCAACTAATTTTACAAGGCCAACATTGCCCCAGTACAAAAAGCCAGACAAGGATACAATAACAAAAAAGAAAACTATAGGCTAGTATCCTTGAGGGACACACATTCACTGATCCTCAACAAAATACTGGCAAACCTAACCCAGCACATCAAAAGATAATATACCATGATCAAGTAGGATTTATCCCAGGAATGCAAATATGGTTCAACAAACACAAATCAATAAATGTGGTACATCACATCAACAGAATGTAGGACAAAAACTGATCATCTTAACAGATGCAGAAAAACCATTTGATAAAATTCCACATCCCTTAATAAGAATTCTCAACAAATTGGCATAAAAAGAACATACTTCAACATAATAAAGGTCATATATGACTATCCAAAGCTAAAATCGTACTGAACTGAGAAAAGCTGAAAGCCTTTCCTCTAAAAACTGTAATAAGAAAAGGATGCCCCCTTTCACCACTCCTATTAAACATGCTACTGGAAATCCTAGCCACAGCAACCAGGCAAGAGAAATAAATAAAAGGCATCCAAGTCGGAAAAGAGGAAATCAGCTTACCGTTCTTTGCACATGACAATCATATTTTTAAAAAACCTAAAGATACCTCCAAAAAGTTAGATCTGACAATCTGTTAGAACAACACAGGTGGAAAAAGAATAAGGAAGAATGCACAATTGTAAAAGGTTAAGCATGATCTATGTTCAGATTTCTACATATTAATATGTATATTTCTATTTCTTTCCTAGTTTTTTCAAATTGCTTCTTTCATTTTAGTAACAAAATGGCACCACTAAACTTGCTTTCAAAAACTTTTGACATCCTCTTGATTTAACTCTAAAACATGCAATACCATACTCAATCTAACTCAGAGGGCTTAGAGTAGAATTCATACAATTCCTTTTTTTTTCCCCATTTATTTTATTGCATTTTAGGTTTTGGGGTACATGTGAAGAACATGCAAAATTGTTGCATAGGAACACACGTGGCAGTGTGATTTGCTGCCTTCCTCCCCATCACCTACATCTGGCATTTCTCCCCTTGCTATCTCTCCCTTAAAACTCAGATCAAGTTTCTTTTGAAATTTATCAATACTACTGAAATTTGTCAACACCTTTTTGGATCTATCAGGTTCAGGACACCTGCATGAGATGAAAAAGAAGTACTGGACATGTTTCATACCCTAGAAAAGTTTACAAGCTATTTACATGAGGACATACACATAAAAAAGTAAAGATTAAGACGGCATTCAATCATCAGGAAAATGCAAATGAAACCCAGAATGAAATATCATATCACTCTAGTTAGAATGCTTATTATCAAAAACAAAAAATAAATGCTGGTGAGGACGTAGAGGAAAGGGAACTTTTACATTCTGCAGATGGGAATGTAAATTAATATAGTCCTTAGGGTAAACAGTTTGAAGGTTTCTCAAAAACTACAAATAGAACTACTCTATGATCCAGCAATCTCACTACTGCGTATTTATCCAAAGAAAAGGAAATCAGTAAATGAGAGGGATATCTGCACCCTCACGTTTATGGCAGCGCTATTCATGGTAGCCAAAATATGGCATCAACTTAAGTGTCCACCAGCAGATGAATGGCTAAAGAAAATGTGGCGTATACGCACAATGGAATACTATTCGACCATAAAAAGAATTAAATCATATCATTTACAACATGGATGGAATTAGAGGGCACTATATTAAGTGAAATAAACTAGGCACAGAAAAATAAGTAACAGCTGTTCTCACTCATATGTGCACTAAAATGTATAGTCATTACTAGAGGGAGGGAAGCGGAGGGGAGAGGAGAAAATAGGGAGAGGCTGGTTAATGAAGGCAAAACTACAGTTAGGAAAAATAAACCATAATGGTCTATGAACCTGTAGGGTGACTATAGTTAGTAACTTATTGTATATTTTCATATAGCTAGAAGAGAGGACTTTGAATGTTCCTACCAAAAGCAATGATAAATATTTGAGGTTGCAGACGTGCTAATTACCCTGATTTGATCATTACTCATTATACATATGCATCAAAATATCACTCTGTACCCCATAATATGTATAATACGTATCAGTTCAAAATGTAAAAAGAGAGGCATGCGTACACTGCTGACAAAATGCAGCAATCAAAACCTTGAAAACATTTGCAGACTTTTTGTATTAGTTTCCTCTTGCTACTGTAAGAAATTACCACAAACTTACTGGCATAAAACAACACCAACTTATTATCTTACTGTTCTGGAGGTGAGAAGTCCAAAATGGGTCTCAGGAGGCTAAAGCCCACGTGTTGACAGGGTGGTTGCTTCTGGAGGCTCGGAGGGCAGAACCCACTTCCCTGGCTGCTTCAGCCTCTGGAGGCTGGCTGCACGCGCGGCTCACCTCGCTAGCCTCGTGCTTCTATCCTCACGTCTCCTAACACCAGTTTCCTGACTCCCTTTTGTAAGTTTGGGCGTTGGGCATTACTTTGGGCATTGGGCCCACCTGGTTAATTCAAAACCATTCTCTTCACCTCAGGATCCTTAACTTCTGATCACCCACAATTCTGTTAACTAATTGCATCTGAGATCATCAGGCCCCAACATGCAAGGCTACCCATGCTCTAAATTCACAAGAGACTATTGTGGAAGCTCTGCACGTCAATT
>NW_022444675.1:0-3141 GCF_009761245.1 Sapajus apella
CCACCACACCTAGCTAATTTTTGTATTTTTAGTAGAGAAGGAGTTTCTCCATGTTGATCAGGCTGGTCTCAAACACCTGACGTGACGTGATCCATCCTTTCGGCCCCCCAAAATGCTGGGATTACAGGCATGAGCCACCGTGCCCTGCCCAACTGACTTATCTTTCAGGGGACAACTTTACTTTCAAACACAGTATGCTCTCGCCATTTTTTTTTTTTTTTTACTTTTCCGCATGTTTAAAATCTTGTGAATCAGCTTGAGGGAGGGCAGAGTACTTTGTCCTGATTCTCTTCTCCTTACACTTTGGGGATCATGTGCCAGCTTCCTGTGTCTTCAGTTTGGAGTCATGGTCTCAGCTTTGACTCTAAAGTCAAGAGCTTCGTTCTCTGCTTCTCAGAAGTTTAGGTTTCTGCAACTGATCCATAATCTCCGCAATCATATTTTCATTTTCAATTTCCTCCTCATGGATTTTTACCCTTTTTTCTTCTTTTTTTGATAACTATGGACTATGCCCCTCGTAGCACAGATTCTTACGTGTGACTAAATAAATTCTGAACCATCCTCCGTCTCATATGATGCTTTGTTTTATTCTACAGAATTGCTGCTATGGAATTTACACACATATTGCATGCTATATGTAACATCCAATTTGATTCTGAAAACAGATGCTCATGTGTTATTACCTCAATTTTTCAGCTGAGAACAATTTAAGTTGTGATTTGATGTAGCTAATAAAGGACAGACTCAGGTCCAATCTGCGATCTTCTCATTCTGCCCAAGAACACTCCTATTTAACTCTCAGTAAAGTAGAAATGGTATTGGGATTCAGTAAGAGCAAGACATGCACTGAGTTCATTGAACATGGGCAGTATAATCTCTCATATTTGCAGATAACATTTCTGTTCTGTTCACAAAGCTCTTGCCAAATGAGTTTTCCACACCTCAGTGAGCAACAGATACATAGTATGAAAACGGGGACTGCATTTAATAGCTCCCCTGAATGTGGATCTCGTTTCCTGTCCGTCCCTGACCAGCTATTTATTCAATTAATCTGCATCAAACATTTGTGAGAATGCATGGCGTCCCATGAAAGAGAGTCTCATTTGGAGATTTATATCATGTAAAAAACATTCTTATATGGCTTCCTTCTCCTGAATACCTGTTGACAAAGCAAAATGAAATTAAGTTATTTCCTCTAAAATGTGGACAATACATTAAGCCACATTAAGTCAGACTGTCCCTCAAATCAAAATGTTATTAGGAAAATTAAGTAAAACAAATTTGGGGATTGAAGGACTATCCAATGGGCAAGTAAGGCTTTGCACAAACCATAAGCTCTGTGCCGACTAAAGGTAGAAAACAACCTTCTGTGTTTTGTGAGGCAAATAGGAAGCACCTAAAGAAAACAATTCTTCTGATTTCCAGGGAAATCAGTAGAATTTAAGAAGGAGGAAAAGTGGCAGAACTTTCTCATTCGTGGAAATCACGATAGATGGAAGACTGGTACTTTTGTTCCTGAACTGATGATGCAACCCAAGTATTCAGTCATGGAACGAGTGATTGATACTGGCTCTGAGAGAATTAGAAAACTTAGGGACCCGGGCCACCATCGTGGGACCTCCTGCCTGCACGGGACGGGTAAAAATACCTCTGATGAGCTAACAACGTAAGTTTCCAAGACAGATGCCAACTTCTGAGGTGGTGTATCTAGAATGCTCTGAAGACTCAGCTAAGAGACAAAAGTCACTGACTGTGATAGTCATTGTGTGATGGCGTAAAGAAGGTGAAGAACTATCACATTGTTTTGACCAACATCAGTTCTGCAAGATGAGTAACTTCGGCAGATCTAGTGTACAACAACGTGACATAGTTAACAAAAATGTTTTATTGTATACAAGAAATTTACTAAGAAGGTAGATCTGAGCTGTTCACACCATAAAAGTGAAAAGGAAATTGTAACTATGTCAGCTAAGGAATATATTATGATTAACAATAAATACATATATCTTGAAACAACACCTCATACACTTTACATATACACAATTTTTATTTTTATTTGTCAATTATGTCTCAATAAAGCTAGTAAAATAGAAGTCAATCTATTTAATTATTATTAATGTTTTCTTATCTTCAACATTAAAACTAGAAGTTCTATGGAAATAAAAACAACTAATATGTCCTAGGTTGCCTACTATTTCATGGGTATTGACTAAATGCCTTATGGATATTATCATTAATTCTTGAGGAAACATTCAAAGTAGGTGTTAATGTTCCCACTGTAGAGATGAGAAAATTCAGGCTGAGAGAGTAAGTGTAGTATCAGAGTTTGGTTTTCCCATAACAAATTTTGAGGAAAATATTCCAGTGAAAGTAGTTTATTGAAAAGTTCGGATCACCACAGTAGACGCTGGAGAACTGATAAAGAAAAGGGTACACTAATAAATTAGTATCACAGTGACCAATTAAGCTTAAAAGAAACAAAAAATTGTCAGAAATGATGAAAAAAAAAATTAGAATTGTCCTGCTTCAGGAAGGACAAAGTTAGGGTCTTCATAAATCAACTGTCCAGAATCATTGGTTGAATGATTTCTCTGTGTGACATGCACAGGTGACTTCACCTTCCTCAGTTGCAATACAAGAGCCCTTAGGCACAAAGATGCAGATTCTGGCAAACGCATATTGATCTGAGTACACTGAGATCCAAGATACAGGGGTGGGATGATGAAATCTTAGTTACAACCTACCATTTGCTCCTCACAGACCCAATCTTTGCTTCTTAAATGTGGTAAGCAACCACAAACTCTAGAAGAAGGAAGACGAGGAGGAGAGGAAGAGGAGAAAGAGGAAGAACAGAAGATGAGAGGAAGAAGACAGACAGAAAGGTGAAAGAGAGAATGAAGGAAGGGAGGGAGGAAATAAGGAACGAAGGAAAAAAGGAGGGAAGGAGGGAGGATAGGAGGGAGGTAGAGAGGAAAAGAAAGAAAGGAAGGAAGGAAGAAAGAAAGGAGGGAGGAAAGGACGAAGGGAAAGAAGGGAGGAAGAAAGGAAAGAAGAGAAAGAGGGAGGTAGAGAAAAAAGGAAGGAAGGAAGGAAAGAAGGAAGGAAGGAAGGAAGGAAGGAAGGAAGGAAGGAAGGAAGGAA
>NW_022444676.1:0-3140 GCF_009761245.1 Sapajus apella
AGTTTGAAAGAGACGTTTCTCCTGTGGTTTAGATGCGACCTTACCGATAATTCTTATAAGCATGTATATGGTTGCAAATATCTCTTTCCAGATTCTCCAAAGAAAGGGTTTCTGAAGTACTATATTAACACATCTCTTTACATCTGTAAGTTGAATATACACCTTAGCAATCATTCTGCTACGTAGCTCCGTTTTTGTTTTAGAGCCAGAAATTTCTCATTACACCCTATACTCCCTTTAACTCAGGAATATCGAAACGCGGCCTGTATAAGAAACGTGTTTCTAACTCGCTGAATCTAAACATAGATGAAACTTCCTAAGGTGGACGAACACACAGTAGAGCAGTTTGAAAGAGACTTTTCTCCTGTGATTTAGACGCGATCTTACCGCTAATTCTTATGAGCTTGTGTATGGCTGGAAATATCTCTTTCCAGATTCTCCAAAGACAGGGTTTCTGAACAACTACATTCACACATCTGTTTAACTCTGTAAGTTGAATCTACACCTTGACAATCATTCTGCTTCATAGCTCCGTTTTTACTTTACAGCCAGATATTTCTCATTACACCCTATACTCCCATTGACTCAGGAATATCGAAACGCACCTTTTAGAAGAAACGTATTTCTAACTCGCTGAATCGAAACATAGATGCAACTTCCTAAGGTCAACGAACACACAGCAGAGCAGTTAGAAAGAGACTTTTCTCCTGTGGTTTGGACGAGATCTTAAAGCTAAATTTTATGAGCCTGTATATGGCTGGAAATATCTCTTTCCAGATTCTTGAAAGAAAGTGTTTCTGAACCGCTACATTCACACATCTGGTTAACTCTCTAAGTTGAATATACACCTTGACAATCATTCCGCTACATATCTCCGTCTTTGTTTTATAACCAGACATTTCTCATTAAAACGTATACTCCCACTTTCACTCAGGAATATCGAAATGCACATTTTAGAAGAAACGTGTTTCTAACTCGCTGAATCGAAATATAGATGAAACTTCCAAAGGTCAACGAACACACAGCAGAGCAGTTTGAAAGAGACGCTTCTCCTATGGTTTAGACGGGATCTGAAAGCTAGCTATCATGAGCCTGTATATGGCTGGAAATATCTCTTTACAGATTCTACAAAGAAAGGGTTCCTAAACTGCTACATTCACACAACTGTTTAACTCTATAACTTTAATATACACCTTGACAATCATTCTGCTACAGAGCTCCGTTTTTGTTTTGGAGACAGATATTTCTCATTACACCCTATACTCCCATTCACTCAGGAATATCGAAACGCAGCTTTTAGAAGAAACGTGTTTCTAACTCGCTGAATCGAAACATAGATGCAACTTCCTAAGGTCAATGTACACATACCAGAGCAGTTTGAAACAGACGTTTCTCCTGTGGTTTAGATGCGGTCTTAAAGCTAATTCTTAAGAGTCTGTATATGGCTGGAAATATCTCTTTCCAGATTCTCCAAAGAAAGGGTTACTCAACTGCTACATTCACCCAGTAGTTTAACTCTGTAAGTTTAATATACACCTTGACAATCATTCTGTTACTTAGCTCCGTTAATGTTTTATAGCCAGTTTTTTCTCATTCCACCGTATACTCCCATTCACTCAAGAATATCGAAACGCAGTTTTTAGAAGAAAGGAGTTTCTAACTCGCCTAATCGAAATATAGATGCAAATTCCTAACGTCAACGTACACGTAGCAGAGAAGTTTGAAAGAGACGTTTCTCCTGTGGTTTAGACGCGGTCTTAAAGCTAATTCTTATGAGCCTGTATATGGCTGGAAATATCTCTTTGCAGATTCTCGAAAGAATGTGTTTCTGAACTGCGACATTCACACGTGTGTTTATCTCTGAATGTTGAATATTAACCTTGACAATCATTCTGCTACATACTTCCGTCTTTGTTTTAGAGCCAGATATTTCTCATTACACCCTATACTCCCAATCACTCAGGAATTTCGAAACGCAACTTTTAGAAGAAATGTGTTTCTAACTAGCTGAATCGAAACATAGATGCAACTTCCTAAGTTCAACAAACAGACAGCAGAGCAGTTTGAAAGAGACGTTTCTCCTCTGGTTGAGACGAGATCTTAAAGCTAATTTTTATCAGCCTGTATATAGCTGTAAATATCTCTTTCCAAATTCACGAAAGAAAGTGTTTCTGAACTGCTACATTCACACATCTGTTTAACTCTGTAATTTGAATATACCCATTGACAATCATTCTGCTACATAGCTCCGTTTTTGTTTTAGAGTCAGATATTTCTCATTACACCCTATACTCCCATTCACTCAGGAATATCCAAACGCATCTTTGAGAACAAACGTGTTTCTAACTCGCTGACTCTAAACATAGATGCAACTTCCTAAGGTGAACGAACACAATGCAGAGCAGTTTGAAAAAGACCTTTATCCTGTGGTTTAGACGCGATCTTACCGCTAATTCTTTTTAGCCTGTATATATCTTTAAGTATCTCATTCCAGAGTCTCCGAAGAAAGGGTTACTCAACTGCTACATTCACCCAATTGTTTAACTCTGTAAGTTTAATATACACCTTGACAATCATTCTGCTACTTAGCTCCGTTTTTGTTTTAGAGCCAGATTTTTCTCATTCCACCGTATACTCCCATTCACTCAAGAATATCAAAACGCAGCTTTTAGAATAAACGAGTTTCTAACTCGCCTGATCGAAACAAAAATGCAACTTCCTAACGTCAACGAACACACAGCAGAGCAGTTTGAAAGAGTCGTTTCTCCTTTGCTTTAGACACGATCTTAAAGCTAATTCTTACGAGCCTCTATATGGCTGGAAATATCTCTTTCCAGATTCTCCAAAGAAAGGGTTTCTGAACTGTTACATTCACACATCTGTTTAATTCTATAAGTGGAATATACACCTTGAGAATCATTCTGCTACATAGCTCCCTTTTTAGTTTAGAACCGGATGTTTGTTATTACACCCTATACTCCCTTTCACTCAGGAATATCCAAACGCAGTTTTTAGATCAAACGTGTTTCTAACTCGCTGAATCGTAAAATATTTGCAACTTCCTAAGGTCAACGAACACACAGCAGAGCAGTTTGAAATACTCGTTTCTCCTGTGGTTTAGACGAGATCTTAAAGCTAAT
>NW_022444677.1:0-3140 GCF_009761245.1 Sapajus apella
TTTGTCTATTATGGTCTAAGGTGGACCTGTTGTGGTGTTAAATATTCTCTACAAAGTACTTGAAAAATAGGACTTGTTAAGTTTTGTTGAACTACAGTTTTACTAAGCACTGTTTTTTTTTTTTTTTGTTTTTTTTTTTTGAGACAGAGTTTCGCTCTTGTTACCCAGGCTGGAGTGCAATGGTGCGATCTCGGCTCACTGCAACCTCCGCCTGCGGGTTCAGGCAATTCTCCTGCCTCAGCCTCCTGAGTAGCTGGGATTACAGGCATGCGCCACCATGCCCAGCTGATTTTTTGTATTTTTAGTAGAGACGGGGTTTCACCATGTTGACCAGGATGGTCTCGATCTCTTGCCCTTGTGATCCACCCGCCTCGGCCTCCCAAAGTGCTGGGATTACAGGCTTGAGCCACCGCGCCCGGCCCTAGCACTGTTGTAAGTAGTCTTTCAAATTTAGAATCCTTGAACATTTAAACTAAAACCCTATTTAAAAAAATAATAAACTGAAACCCTAAATATCACTCTCCCTCTTGAAGTAGTTAGCAATCATGTCCACAAAACCTTTTCTTTTTCTTTCTTTTTTTCTTTTTTGAGACAGGGTTTCTTGCTCTGTGGCCCAGGCTGGAGTGCAGTGACACAATCACTGCTCACTGCAGCCTTGACCTTCCGGGCTCAAGAGATCTTCCCACCTCAGCCTGGAGTAGCTGAGACCAGAGGTGCGTGCCACCACAATAGAATAATTAAAAATTGTTTTTGTTTTATTTTTTGGTAGAGAGGGGGTCTCCCTATGTGGGCCAAGCTGATCTCAAACCCCTGGGCTCAAGTGATCCTCCTGCATTGGCCTCCCAAAATGCTGTGATTACTGGTGTGAGCCACATGCCTGGCCTACAAAACCTTTCTACAGGCAATTTGACACTCATCTAACACAAACCTGTAGTTACCCAATATGTTTTGAATGGAGAAGCCCAGTGGTTGATACAAGGTTCTCTTTCTATTTGGCACATAACATCTTGTGCAGTCTCGAAGAGGGAATAAGAAATGTCTGAACATAATTTATGCAAGGAAGAAATTGAATACCATAGGAGAGTTTTATGGGAGGTGTTTTCTGAGGGGTCTCTGAAGAGGTTACAATCTATTAGAGTGAGATTTCCCTGTGGATCACTTCCTTACCTGGATGAGACATGAAAAGTAATGTTATCTAATTGGGATTAGGGTTGAAGCTCTGTAACTCTGTCCCAGTACTCTAGTTTTATTTGATTAGTTTCACAATGAATATACACCTATATTTTAATGACTTGATTGAAGAGCTTGGTCTTAATATTTGTATATCTTTATTTGCAGTCAGCACTTATCAGTAGAAATTTTGTGTTTCACACTTTGAAATGACATTACTACCTCTTCACCTGGTACTAGGAGACCTGAGTTAGAATGCTAATGGCTAATAAGAAAAGTGGCAGTATCTTTTGTGTGTGTGTGTGTGTGTGTGTGTGTGTGTGTATGAGTGGCACTTTCCTTGTTGCCAAAGGACTACTTCAGTTTAACATACTGTGTTGTTAAAATATAAGAGCTTAATTAGTTTTGGACATTGCCCATGTTTGTTAAATTTTACCAATAAGTCTTAATTAAATCTTCTTTTGCCAACTCATATATTTTCTCTCAACCTGCAGAAATACAACAAACCTTCATATTTGGCAGAGATTCTACTAATGAGTTTTTTTTTTTTCATCAGTGTGCTTATAAAACAACCTCTTTCAATAAAGCTGTTTTATAATCTCAAGTAATACATAGAAGGGTGTGTGTTGGTCCTCTGGGGCCTTTGTGCCCTGCCTGCAAATGCAGGTTCTGGGTTGACTGATCACATGTTTGGGGGTGGGATCCTGCCTGCTGTTTGTTCTTGGTGATATAACTAGGTCTCTTCCCTGAGAGAAGCGTGGAGATCTTTCCCTGTTGTGGACTTTGGGGTTGAGAACGTTTAGATCCCAAGCATTTTAAAATTGACTCAGTAGATTCCAGTGGCTCAGTTTAAGTAATAATTTTCTTTAATAATGTGGCTTGTTTAAGACAGTTGGAGGAGTTTTGCCTATTAAAATGATTTGATTTAATTTAAGCTCAGTCTTGAAATTCTGAATTAGGGATTCAAACAATAATATTATTTTGATTATTCTGTAAACAACTACAAAAATGTATTATTGTGCTTCTTTTGACTGCAGTGCAAAGGACTGTTTTTTGGGGGACTGGCCCTTTAGAAGCAGTAGCCACCCTGCAGACATTATTGTCTGAGGACCTTTGTCATCAGGAATGCCCAGGAAACAGCTTCATGATTGTTTATCTTAAGCCTCAAGTGAAGTTTGTGATATGTCCTTTCAAGTTACTTTTGGTTAGTTTCTTAAGCTTACTTTGTTTTTAATTGGAAGCTCTACCTTTTTAACTTTGTCATGAATTGTCAGTGCTGAGTTTCTGGTAGTTGGTAAAAAGAATTGCCTTCTCCCTGATAACCTGTTCTGTGGGAAGCCTTTGTGGTTTAGATTCACAGTTTCTCATTGTTGCTAGCTACAGTTGTCTCCTCCCTCCTGCCCTTCCCTCCTGACCGACCGCTCTAGCTATTCCCTTGTCCCTCCCCATTCTTTTTTTTTTTTTTTTTTTTTTTTTTTTTTTTTGAGACGGAGTTTCACGCATGTTACCCAGGCTGGAGTGCAATGGCGCGATCTCGGCTCACCGCAACCTCCGCCTCCTGGGTTCAGGCAATTCTTCTGCCTCAGCCTCCTGAGTAGCTGGGACTACAGGCATGCGCCACCATGCCCAGCTAATTTTTTGTAGTTTTAGTAGAGACGGGGTTTCACCATGTTGACCAGGATGGTCTTGATGTCTTGACCTCGTGATCCACCCGCCTCGGCCTCCCAAAGTGCTGGGATTACAGGCTTGAGCCACCGCGCCCGGCCATCCCTCTCCATTCTTGTATCACTTGCCCCACAGTTACCCTCGTGATTAGAGGTCTTTTGCTGGAGGTTGACTGTGCTGTCTGGTAAGTATTGTAGTTGTCGTGGTGGTAAAAATGGATGGATGGGGGATTGCAGGAACTGGTTAGTTTTTGTGAATTTTTCTTTCTTTTGTAAAAAATATTCCCAAACACTGATTAATAAAGT
>NW_022444678.1:0-3139 GCF_009761245.1 Sapajus apella
GCGATCTTACCGCTAATTCTTATGAGCCTGTTTATGGCTGCAAATATCTATTTCCAGATTCTCCAAAGAAAGGGTTTCTGAACTGCTACATTCACACACCTGTTTAACTCTATATGTTGAATATACACCTTGACAATCATTCAGCTACATAGCTACTTTTTTGTTTTAGAGCCAGATATTTCTCATTAAACCATATACTCCCATTCACTCAGGAATATCCAAACGCAGCTTTTTGGAGAAACGTGTTTCTAACTCGCTGAATCGAAACATAGATGCAACTTCCTAAGGTCAACGAACACACAGCTGAGCAGTTTGAAAGAGCCGTTTCTCCTGTGGTTTGGACGCGATCTTACCGCTAATTAGTATTAGCCTGTTTATGGCTGGAAATATCTCTTTCAAGATTCTCGGAACACAGGGTTTCTGAACTGCTACATTAACACATCTGTCTAACTCTGTAGGTAGAATACGCACCTTGACAATCATTCTTCTACATAGCTCCGTTTTTGTTTTTGAACCAGATATTTCTCATTACACTGTGTACTCCCAATAACCCAGGAATATCCAAACGCAGCTTTTAGAAGAAACCTGTTTCTAACTCGCTGAATCTAAACATAGATGCAATTTCCTAATGTGAACCAAACACAGCAGAGCAGCTTGAAAGAGACGTTTCTCCTGTGGTTTAGACGCGATCTTACCTCTAAATCTTATGAGCCTGTGTACGGCTGGAATTATCTCTTTCCAGATTCTCCAAAGAAAGTGTTTCTGAACTGCTACATTCACACATCTGTTTAACTCTGTAAGTTGAACATACACCTTGACAATCTTTCTGTTGCATAGCTCCATTTATGTTTTAGATCCAGATGTTTCTTATTACACCCTATACTCCCATACACTCAGGAATATCAAATTGCCACTTTTTGGAGAAACGTGATTCTAACTCGCTGAATCTAAACATAGATGCAACTTGAGAAGGTGAACGAACACACAGCGGAGGAGTTTGTAAGAGACGGTTCTAATGTGATTTAGACGCGATCTTATAGCTAATTCCTAAGAGTCTGTATATTGTTGGAAATATCTCTTTCCAGATTCTCCAAAGAAAGGGTTATTCAACTGCTACATTAACACAATTGTTTAACTATGTAACTTTAATATACACCTTGACAATCATTCTGCTACATAGCTCCGTTTTTGTTTTAGAACCAGATATTTCTCATTACACTGTATACTCCCATTCATTCAAGAATATCGACACTCAGCTTTTAGAAGGAACGTGTTTCTAACTCGCTTAATCGAATCATAGATGCAACTTCCTAAGGTCAACGAACGTGTACTGTTGCGATGGCTCAAGCTTGTAATCCCAGAACTTTGGGAGGCCAAGGCGGGTGGATCAGGAAGTCAAGACATCGAGACCATCCTGGTCAACATGTTGAAACCCCGTCTCTACCAAAAATACAAAAAATTAGCTGGGCATGGTGGCACATGCCTGTAATCCCAGCTACTCAGGAGACTGAGGCAGGAGAATTGCCTGAACCCAGTAGACAGAGGTTGTGGTGGGCCGAAATCGCGCCATTGCACTCCAGCCTGGGTAACAAGAGTGAGACTCCATCTCAAAAAAAAAAAAAAAAAAAAAAAGTCAACGAACACACAGCAGAGCAGTTTGAAAGAGTCGCTTCTCCTGTGGTTTAGAGGCGATCTTACCACTAATTCGTATGAGCCTGTTTATGGCTGGAAATATCTCTTTCCAGATACTCCAAAGAAAGGGTTTCTGAACTGCTATATTCACACATCTGTTTAACTCTATATGTTGAATATACACCTTGACAATCATTCAGCTACATAGCTCCGTTTTTGATTTAGAGACAGATATTTCTCATTACACCCAATACTCCCATTCACTCAGGAATATCCAAACGCAGCTTTTAGAAGAAACGTGTTTCTAACTCGCTGAATCTAAACATAGATGTAAATTCCTAAGGTGAACGAACACAGAGCAGAGCAGTTTGAAAGAGACGTTTCTCCTGTGGTTTAGACGCGATCTTACCGCTAATTCTTATGAGCCTGTTTATGGCTGGAAATATCTCTTTCCAGATTCTCCAAGGAAAGGATTTCTGAACTGCTACATTCACACATGTGTCTAACTCTGTAAGTTGAATACACACCTTGACAATCATTCGGCTACATAGCTCCTTTTTAGTTTTAGAGCCAGATATTTCTCATTACACCCTATACTCCCAATAACCCAGGAATATCCAAACGCAGCTTTTAGTAGAAACCTGTTTCTAACTCGCTGAATCTAAACATAGATGCAACTTCCTAATGTGAACCAAACACAGCAGAGCAGTTTGAAAGAGACTTTTCTCGTGTGGTTTAGACGCGATCTTACCGCTAAATCTTATGAGCCTGTATATGGTTGGAATTATCTCTTTCCAGATTCTCCAAAGAAAGTGTTTCTGAACTGCTACATTCACACATCTGTTTAACACTGTAAGTTGAACATACACCTTGACAATCATTCTGCTACATAGCTCCGTTTTTTAGATCCAGATAATTCTCATTACATTGTACACTCCCATTCACTCAAGAATATCGACACTCAGCTTTTAGAAGAAACGTATTTCTAACTCGCTGAATCTAAACATAGATGCAACTTCCTGAGGTGAACCAACACACAGCAGAGCAGTTTGAAAGAGACGTTTCTCCTGTGGTTTAGACGCGATCTTAAAGCTAATACTTAAGAGTCTGTATATGGCTGCAAATGTCTCTTTCCAGATTCTCCAAAGAAAGGGTTAGTGAACTGCTACATGCACACAATTGTTTAACTCTGTAAGTTTCATATACACCATGACAATCATTCTGCTACATTGCTCCGCTTTTGTTTTAGAGCCAGATATTTCTCATTACACCCTATAATCCCATTCACTCAGGAATATCCAAAGGCCGCTTTTTGGAAAAACGTGTTTCTAACTCGCTGAATCTAAATATAGATGCAACTTCCGAAGGTGAACGAACACACAGCAGAGCAGTTTGAAGGAGACGTTTCTAATGTGATTTAGACGCGATCATATAGCTAATTCTTAAGAGTCTGCATATGGCTGGAAATATCTCTTTCCAGATTCTCCAAAGAAAGGGTTCGTGAACT
>NW_022444679.1:0-3139 GCF_009761245.1 Sapajus apella
AGGCAATTCTCCTGCCTCAGCCTCCTGAGTAGCTGGGATTACAGGCATGCACCGCCATGCCCAGCTGATTTTTTGTAGTTTTAGTAGAGACGAGGTTTCACCATGTTGACCAGGATGGTCTCGATCTCTTGACCTCGTGATCCACCCGCCTCGGCCTCCCAAAGTGCTGGGATTACAGGCTTGAGCCACCGCGCCCGGCCAGTGAAGACTTTATTATTCCTCACTTTGGCTTACAACTTTTTGGGGAGCTCTTTTAAGGCCTGTAACATTTGTTTAATAACTACATCACTTCCAATCCCGCCACTGTAAAGTTTAATACTTACCTTGGTTACTCCAACTGGTACTGGATCAAACACTTTGCGCTGTTCCTCTCGAGGAATCTGAGAATGCAGTGGTAAAATCTGATACCGATGGCTTCCTATAATAATACAGAACAATTAGGGACTAAAAATAGGAGCTGGTTTAAAACATCTGTCTATTATACATATTCTTATTCAAAAGTAGAGACAATACAAAATTTTCTGTTCCTTTTTCACATTCTGGCTGAGGCACTAGAAAAACATTCATTTTCACTCTCAAATATGTGAGAATTCAAAGACTCATACCAAAATGTGGATTCATTTCCAAATGCTTCTGCATAGTATAAATCAAATTCCAGCCAGGCAAAAACACCAACACAGCTCCAGGAACATTAAGGGTTTCAATGTACTTAAGCAGAGATTCAATTAGTTCAAAAGGAGTTTCCTTTTCATTCAATTGAGACATGCTCAACCTTGTTTCTGGACCATATTCATCACCACAGATCAAGTTGCAATTTGCCTGTAAAAAATAGAAACACATATTTTGGATTGTCTCAGTTACTACAGCAGCTCATGAGGTAAGTCTTCTAGATTTGTTCTTCATATTTAAATAACTCATAATGTCATTCTAGTTGACCAGTCACACACTATAGTATACAGAAGAAATTTAATTTCCAAAAAATGTAGCGCTTACATCAATATACTGAATTTTTCTACTAACTACTATTTCTCACAGGACAGGACTAAAGCTCATGCACAAACTTTTAAATTTGACTCTGAAACCTCTCATGAAGCCTTCTACTAACTATATTTCTCTTTCTGAAATAACGTGGCAGTTTCCAGAAAGTTTACATTAGAATCAAGTTGTTATAATTGGTCTTTATCCTGATAAAATTTTCTAATTCACTGTTCATTTACATCTTCAGATCTTTTGATTAAAAAGATATCTTAGGTTTTCTAGCAAATTCTGCATTGCTGGCTGTCACAGTCTATATTTCCAGGTAAACAATCCTTTTTCACACTATCATATGTCAACTCTCAAGCACTAGAAAGTCAGTCTTTTCTTTCCTGTTTCTCCTAGGAAATCCCTCATTGCTCCCTCATTTAATACTTTGTCAACCTGATAATGTCATCTCCACAGTCTCTTATAGTAAAGCTATAGCTGCTGTTTCTTTTTTTTGGGATCAAGTCTTACTCTGCAGCCCAGGTTGCAGCACAGCAGCACAATCTCAGCTCACTACAACCTCCAACTCCTGGGTTCAAGCAATTCTCCTGCCTCGGCCTCCCAAGTAGCTGGGATTAGAGGCAACTACCACATTGCCCGGCTAATTTTTGTATATATTTAGTAGAGAAGGGGGTTTCACCATCTTGGCCAGGCTGGTCTTGAACTCCTGATCACATGATCCACCTACCTTGGTCTCCCAAAGTGCTGGGATTACAGGTGGGAGCCATGCCTGGCTTAGCTGCTGTTTCTTAAACTTTATTGTACGTAAGGATCGCCTGGGGATTTTGTTAAAATGTAGATTCTGATTCAGCAGATCTAGGGTGGGGCACAGAATTCTGCCTATCAGTTTCCCAGGTGCTAGTGCTTACTGAAAACGCTTTGTAGCAAAACCTTACACAACAGCATTGTCTCTAACCATGCCTGGCCTTTAAATATCTTATTCTTTCCTTGTTTTCTTTTGACCTTTACATGGCAGAAACAATTTAACTCATGACAGAAAACAGCCTGTCACTGAACCTGGAATTTTTTGCAGTAACATACATCCGTGAATCCAAATGCAGACATTATAGTTAGTTTGTAAAAAAGTTTTCTGTAATGTTATTTATATACATTGCATGTTTTATTAACTCATTTTTTTTTCTCTGCGTCGACAATTTGCCCACAGTGGAAATTCTTCATGAAATTCACTTACATCATCATCCTCACCACCATCATCATCCTTATCCTTCTTCTTCTTGTCTTTTGGTGGAGGAACAAAGTGGGTCATCTGAATGCAGTCTTCCAGGAAATATTCTGCCAGGGACAATCCAGTCGGGTTAAGTATTATCAACTTTCACAACAGAGCAGACTCAAATTCATTTGCTAATTCATAGTTCAAAACAATACCCCTCCAGTCTGATTCTTCACAAATGTCAAAAAATTCTAGTAGCAATAGCCTTATTTTCCTAATCAAATTCAGTGTTTCCCTTTCTCAGACCTTGCAGAAGGGTGAGGTATCTTTTATACATGTTTCCACAGAGCCAGTTGGGGTATCCTCTGTGTATATTATTTACGGAATGCCCATTGTGCACAAGAACTATGCTATGTATAGCATAGTGTGGGAGTTATATATGGAAAGAATAACTTCAACAATACACCACAGTTCATCCTTCCTCTATCAGTATGCACACACAAAGTGGTTTCTTTCTAGTCAACCTGGAGAAGGATCTCAATGCAAGGACTGTAAGATCTGCTGAGCAGTTATGCCTGAGATTCTCAGATGGCTCCAGAATGTCTTTATAATCAAACATCCTCTATATCTAGACTCCCAAAGTGCGATTCTCATCACATCATATTAAGGCTACATCCTCTCAGTGACTTACTCCTCACGTTGTCAGAACTTGATCTCTTTTGGTAGTGTCTGCCACGTTTCTTCATTACAAAGTTACTCCTTTTCCCCCCTTCCCATACCGTACTCTTAAGAAGTTATTAAACACAGCCCATTAAGGGGTTAGGAAGTTCAGGCTCACTTGTTCGAAAAATGGGGAGAACATTTACATAAATTATTTGAAATTCTTTTCTTTTTTTTTTTTTTTTGAGACGGAGTTTCGCTCTTGTTACCCAGGCTGGAGTGCAA
>NW_022444680.1:0-3139 GCF_009761245.1 Sapajus apella
AGGCAATTCTCCTGCCTCAGCCTCCTGAGTAGCTGGGATTACAGGCATGCACCGCCATGCCCAGCTGATTTTTTGTAGTTTTAGTAGAGACGAGGTTTCACCATGTTGACCAGGATGGTCTCGATCTCTTGACCTCGTGATCCACCCGCCTCGGCCTCCCAAAGTGCTGGGATTACAGGCTTGAGCCACCGCGCCCGGCCAGTGAAGACTTTATTATTCCTCACTTTGGCTTACAACTTTTTGGGGAGCTCTTTTAAGGCCTGTAACATTTGTTTAATAACTACATCACTTCCAATCCCGCCACTGTAAAGTTTAATACTTACCTTGGTTACTCCAACTGGTACTGGATCAAACACTTTGCGCTGTTCCTCTCGAGGAATCTGAGAATGCAGTGGTAAAATCTGATACCGATGGCTTCCTATAATAATACAGAACAATTAGGGACTAAAAATAGGAGCTGGTTTAAAACATCTGTCTATTATACATATTCTTATTCAAAAGTAGAGACAATACAAAATTTTCTGTTCCTTTTTCACATTCTGGCTGAGGCACTAGAAAAACATTCATTTTCACTCTCAAATATGTGAGAATTCAAAGACTCATACCAAAATGTGGATTCATTTCCAAATGCTTCTGCATAGTATAAATCAAATTCCAGCCAGGCAAAAACACCAACACAGCTCCAGGAACATTAAGGGTTTCAATGTACTTAAGCAGAGATTCAATTAGTTCAAAAGGAGTTTCCTTTTCATTCAATTGAGACATGCTCAACCTTGTTTCTGGACCATATTCATCACCACAGATCAAGTTGCAATTTGCCTGTAAAAAATAGAAACACATATTTTGGATTGTCTCAGTTACTACAGCAGCTCATGAGGTAAGTCTTCTAGATTTGTTCTTCATATTTAAATGACTCATAATGTCATTCTAGTTGACCAGTCACACACTATAGTATACAGAAGAAATTTAATTTCCAAAAAATGTAGCGCTTACATCAATATACTGAATTTTTCTACTAACTACTATTTCTCACAGGACAGGACTAAAGCTCATGCACAAACTTTTAAATTTGACTCTGAAACCTCTCATGAAGCCTTCTACTAACTATATTTCTCTTTCTGAAATAACGTGGCAGTTTCCAGAAAGTTTACATTAGAATCAAGTTGTTATAATTGGTCTTTATCCTGATAAAATTTTCTAATTCACTGTTCATTTACATCTTCAGATCTTTTGATTAAAAAGATATTTTAGGTTTTCTAGCAAATTCTGCATTGCTGGCTGTCACAGTCTATATTTCCAGGTAAACAATCCTTTTTCACACTATCATATGTCAACTCTCAAGCACTAGAAAGTCAGTCTTTTCTTTCCTGTTTCTCCTAGGAAATCCCTCATTGCTCCCTCATTTAATACTTTGTCAACCTGATAATGTCATCTCCACAGTCTCTTATAGTAAAGCTATAGCTGCTGTTTCTTTTTTTTGGGATCAAGTCTTACTCTGCAGCCCAGGTTGCAGCACAGCAGCACAATCTCAGCTCACTACAACCTCCAACTCCTGGGTTCAAGCAATTCTCCTGCCTCGGCCTCCCAAGTAGCTGGGATTAGAGGCAACTACCACATTGCCCGGCTAATTTTTGTATATATTTAGTAGAGAAGGGGGTTTCACCATCTTGGCCAGGCGGGTCTTGAACTCCTGATCACATGATCCACCTACCTTGGTCTCCCAAAGTGCTGGGATTACAGGTGGGAGCCACGCCTGGCTTAGCTGCTGTTTCTTAAACTTTATTGTACGTAAGGATCGCCTGGGGATTTTGTTAAAATGTAGATTCTGATTCAGCAGATCTAGGGTGGGGCACAGAATTCTGCCTATCAGTTTCCCAGGTGCTAGTGCTTACTGAAAACGCTTTGTAGCAAAACCTTACACAACAGCATTGTCTCTAACCATGCCTGGCCTTTAAATATCTTATTCTTTCCTTGTTTTCTTTTGACCTTTACATGGCAGAAACAATTTAACTCATGACAGAAAACAGCCTGTCACTGAACCTGGAATTTTTTGCAGTAACATACATCCGTGAATCCAAATGCAGACATTATAGTTAGTTTGTAAAAAAGTTTTCTGTAATGTTATTTATATACATTGCATGTTTTATTAACTCATTTTTTTTTCTCTGCGTCGACAATTTGCCCACAGTGGAAATTCTTCATGAAATTCACTTACATCATCATCCTCACCACCATCATCATCCTTATCCTTCTTCTTCTTGTCTTTTGGTGGAGGAACAAAGTGGGTCATCTGAATGCAGTCTTCCAGGAAATATTCTGCCAGGGACAATCCAGTCGGGTTAAGTATTATCAACTTTCACAACAGAGCAGACTCAAATTCATTTGCTAATTCATAGTTCAAAACAATACCCCTCCAGTCTGATTCTTCACAAATGTCAAAAAATTCTAGTAGCAATAGCCTTATTTTCCTAATCAAATTCAGTGTTTCCCTTTCTCAGACCTTGCAGAAGGGTGAGGTATCTTTTATACATGTTTCCACAGAGCCAGTTGGGGTATCCTCTGTGTATATTATTTACGGAATGCCCATTGTGCACAAGAACTATGCTATGTATAGCATAGTGTGGGAGTTATATATGGAAAGAATAACTTCAACAATACACCACAGTTCATCCTTCCTCTATCAGTATGCACACACAAAGTGGTTTCTTTCTAGTCAACCTGGAGAAGGATCTCAATGCAAGGACTGTAAGATCTGCTGAGCAGTTATGCCTGAGATTCTCAGATGGCTCCAGAATGTCTTTATAATCAAACATCCTCTATATCTAGACTCCCAAAGTGCGATTCTCATCACATCATATTAAGGCTACATCCTCTCAGTGACTTACTCCTCACGTTGTCAGAACTTGATCTCTTTTGGTAGTGTCTGCCACGTTTCTTCATTACAAAGTTACTCCTTTTCCCCCCTTCCCATACCGTACTCTTAAGAAGTTATTAAACACAGCCCATTAAGGGGTTAGGAAGTTCAGGCTCACTTGTTCGAAAAATGGGGAGAACATTTACATAAATTATTTGAAATTCTTTTCTTTTTTTTTTTTTTTTGAGACGGAGTTTCGCTCTTGTTACCCAGGCTGGAGTGCAA
>NW_022444681.1:0-3139 GCF_009761245.1 Sapajus apella
ATTTCAGGCCCTTCTTGAAAACTACAAAGGTGGACCACACTGTGCCTCCAGCCCCTTTGCTAGGTCCCAGTCTCCCAGGTCCTATGAGACCCTCCCCTGGCCCAAGTCACTGATTTTACTGGCCTGGCCTTCTAGGCATTTGGGTTTGTAACCTTGGCTTTCTAAAAACAACTATTTGGAAAAGCATTCAGACCTTCAGAGGAAACTCTGATCACTGAAGAAATCAATATCGCATGACACACTCCCCACCAGAGCCCAGGCACTATGCCCTCTTAGTTATGTTCTTCAGATTCCTTCCTTTTGACATTTTTTCCTTGTACCTTCAGGTTCCTCATTCCAGTGTATTCCTTTCTCCTGTTTGGGTTACCACTTTTCCCAAAATACCATCTGTGTCCACTGAATTATCTGTATCTAAGGGTTTTTAATAAATAGCAACTTATCTTTCAGGCCAGGCGTAGTGGTTCAGACCTGTAATCTCAGCATTTTGGGAGGCCGAGGAGGGCAGATCACAAGGTCAGGAGATCAATACCATCCTGGCCAACATGATGAAACCCTATCTCTACTAAAAGTACAAAAATTCGCTGAGCATGGTGGTGAGAGCCTGTAATCACAGCTACTTAAGAGGCTGAGGCAGGAGAATCTCTTGAATCTGGAGGTGGAGGTTGCAGTGAGTTGAGATTGTACCACTGCACTCCAGCCTGGGAGACAGGCTGGGAATCTCCATCTCAAAAACAACAGCAACTATATAACACACATATCTATACACAATGTACATATATATGTGTATATATATGGAGTTGAAAGCTTATTTATGAAACAAGCAAGAAAGGTACTAGGAAAGTAGAGGAGAAGTGAAAAACTTATGGATATGAAGATGTATTTTTGGTTAGAAAGTTTATAAGGGGGGAGAGAGATCCAAGATGGCTGATCACTAGCAGCTCGGGATTGTAGCTTCCAGTGAAAGCCCAGAGAATGAGAGGATGCCACACTTTTCAGACGAATTTTTGTTGTTCACGCACCAGGAGATTCCCAGCGGAGGAGCCCCACAGGTCAGCAACGCGACTCTTGTGGCCGGCGAGGCAGTTTTGCGGCTGCCTTGGTGCGGTGGTTCTTGGTGCATAGTCAGAAAAGCACCATCAATCATAACGCCGCTGTTTTGGCCAGCGCAGTGGGTCGCTCAGATTTTAGCACTTGGAATCAACAAGTTGGACGTCCACTCAGAAACCCAATTATAAAGGCGGTAATTATAAAGACCACAGATGGATAAATCTATAACGAAGGGAAGAAAATAGCCTAAAAAGGCTGAGAATACCCAAAATCAGAATGCCTCTCCCTCTACAAGGGATCACAGTTCCTCATGAGCAATGAAACAAGGGCTGATGGAGAACGAGTGTGTTCCATTAACAGAAGCAGGCTTCAAAAGGTGGATGATAAGAAACTTCTAGGAATTAAAAGAACTTGTTCTAACCCAATGCAAAGAAACTAAGAACTTTGGAAAAAGGTTTGATGAAATGTTAACAAAAATACACAATTTAGAGAGGAATATAAGTGAATTAATGGAGCTGAAAAACACAACACGAGAACTTTGCGAACTATGCATAAGTTTTAACAGCCAAATCAATCAAGCAGAAGAAAAGATATCAGAAGTTGAAGACCAACTTAATGAAATAAAACAAGATGACAAGATTAGAGAAAAAAGGATAAAAAGGAATAAGCAAAGTCTCCAAGAAATATGGGACTATGTGAAAAGACCTAATCTACCCTTGATAGGTGTACCTGAAAGTGACGAAGAGAATCAATCGAAGCTGGAAAATACGCTTCAGGATATTACTCAGGAAAACTTTCCCAACCTAGCAAGGCAGGACAATATTCAACTCCAGGTAATACAGAGAACACCACAAAGATATTCCTCAAGAAGACCAACCTGAAGGCACATAATTGCCAGATTCACCAGGGTTGAAATGAAGGAGAAAATACTGAGGGCAGCCAGAGAGAAAGGTCAGGTTACCCATAAAGGGAAACCTATCAGATTCACAGCAGATCTCTCAGCAGAAACCCTACAAGCTAGAAGAGAGTGGGGGCCAATATTCAACATCCTTAAAGAAAAGAGTGTTAGACCCAGAATTTTACATCCAGCCAAACTAAGCTTCATAAGCGAAGGAAAAATAAAATCTTTTGTGAACAAGCAAGCACTCAGAGATTTCATCACCACCAGGCCTGCTTTACAAGAGCTTCTGAAAGAACCACTACACATAGAAAGGAACAACCAGTATCAGCCTTTCTAAAAAATACCAAAAAGTAAAGAGCATCAACATAATCAAGGATTTACATCAAAGAATAGGCAAAACAGCCAGCTAACATTAAATGGCAGTATTAAACTCATATTTATTATTATTTATTCTAAATTTAAATCGACTAAATCCCCCAATCCAAAGACACAGACAGGCAAAAAAAGCCAAAACCCATCGGTATGCTGCATCCAGACCCCTCTCACATGCAAGGATACACAAAGACTCAAAACAAAGGGATGGAGAAAGATTTACCAACCAAATGGAGAGCAAAAATAAATAAATAAATAAAAAGCAGGAGTTGCTTTAAAGCAACAAAGATCAAAAGAAGCAAAGAAGGACATTATATAATGATAAAAGGATCAATGCAACAAGAAGAGCTAAAGATCCTAAATATATACGCACCCAATACAGAAATATCCAGATATATAAGACTTATAAAGAGACTTAGACTCCCACACGATAATAATGAGAGACTTCAACATCAATGTTAGACAGATCAATGAGACAGAAAGTTAAAAACGATATCCAGGATTTGAACTCAGATCCGGAACAAGTAAGCTTAATTAACAGTTATAGAATTCTCCACATTAAATACACAAAATATACACTCTTATCAGTACCACATCACATCTATTTGCAGGTTTAAATGAAATATTGGTTGGCTGCCTGTTTGTAATTTTCTTCCCTCATTTTTTTTTTCATGTCTCTATTATTAAGCACAATTATAGGCATACCCATTTTAAGACTGCATTCTAGCCCGGGCAATAAAGGAAAAAAAAAAAAAAGGTTATAAGGAAAAAAAGTTATTTCATATGAGAAAGGACCCTGTACAAGAGGATTTTATTTTG
>NW_022444682.1:0-3139 GCF_009761245.1 Sapajus apella
TGTGGAAGCTCTGCACGTCAATTTATCTGGAGACATGAGGCCTCTAATAGCACTGTGAAATTAGCAGTGAAGCACATCAGTGAAATACAATATGTGAATGTTATTACTAATTGATTTGGAAATCTCAATAGAAGTTCTAGGAATTCAGAGACCTCTGAGTAATACATGAATCATAAGAAAGAAAATAGATTTCTTTTTATGCCTTTTATTTATGTTGCCTTTCCTCTTCCTTCTCTGCTACTTGCAGGACAGTGCCTTTCTCCTGTTTCAATGACTCAATTTGTTTGGTTTTCCCATAGTCCATGTTTTCTAACATGCAACCTTTATGTTCCTCAACTTTCTCAAGTTGGAACAGTGATAAAAACTCTCAACATAGAAAAGTCTAGGTCCAGATGATTTCGCTACCAAATTCTGCCAAACCTAAAAAGAACAATTAGTAATTTTTCTCAAACTGTTCCAAAAGATTGAAGGGGAGGGAATTCTCCTCAACTAATTTTACAAGGCCAACATTGCCCCAGTACAAAAAGCCAGACAAGGATACAATAACAAAAAAGAAAACTATAGGCTAGTATCCTTGAGGGACACACATTCACTGATCCTCAACAAAATACTGGCAAACCTAACCCAGCACATCAAAAGATAATATACCATGATCAAGTAGGATTTATCCCAGGAATGCAAATATGGTTCAACAAACACAAATCAATAAATGTGGTACATCACATCAACAGAATGTAGGACAAAAACTGATCATCTTAACAGATGCAGAAAAACCATTTGATAAAATTCCACATCCCTTAATAAGAATTCTCAACAAATTGGCATAAAAAGAACATACTTCAACATAATAAAGGTCATATATGACTATCCAAAGCTAAAATCGTACTGAACTGAGAAAAGCTGAAAGCCTTTCCTCTAAAAACTGTAATAAGAAAAGGATGCCCACTTTCACCACTCCTATTAAACATGCTACTGGAAATCCTAGCCACAGCAACCAGGCAAGAGAAATAAATAAAAGGCATCCAAGTCGGAAAAGAGGAAATCAGCTTACCGTTCTTTGCACATGACAATCATATTTTTAAAAAACCTAAAGATACCTCCAAAAAGTGAGATCTGATAATCTGTTAGAACAACATAGGTGGAAAAAGAATAAGGAAGAATGCACAATTGTAAAAGGTTAAGCATGATCTATGTTCAGATTTCTACATATTAATATGTATATTTCTATTTCTTTCCTAGTTTTTTCAAATTGCTTCTTTCATTTTAGTAACAAAATGGCACCACTAAACTTGCTTTCAAAAACTTTTGACATCCTCTTGATTTAACTCTAAAACATGCAATACCATACTCAGTCTAACTCAGAGGGCTTAGAGTAGAATTCATACAATTCCTTTTTTTTTCCCCATTTATTTTATTGCATTTTAGGTTTTGGGGTACATGTGAAGAACATGCAAAATTGTTGCATAGGAACACACGTGGCAGTGTGATTTGCTGCCTTCCTCCCCATCACCTACATCTGGCATTTCTCCCCTTGCTATCTCTCCCTTAAAACTCAGATCAAGTTTCTTTTGAAATTTATCAATACTACTGAAATTTGTCAACACCTTTTTGGATCTATCAGGTTCAGGACACCTGCATGAGATGAAAAAGAAGTACTGGACATGTTTCATACCCTAGAAAAGTTTACAAGCTATTTACATGAGGACATACACATAAAAAAGTAAAGATTAAGACGGCATTCAATCATCAGGAAAATGCAAATGAAACCCAGAATGAAATATCATATCACTCTAGTTAGAATGCTTATTATCAAAAACAAAAAATAAATGCTGGTGAGGACGTAGAGGAAAGGGAACTTTTACATTCTGCAGATGGGAATGTAAATTAATATAGTCCTTAGGGTAAACAGTTTGAAGGTTTCTCAAAAACTACAAATAGAACTACTCTATGATCCAGCAATCTCACTACTGCGTATTTATCCAAAGAAAAGGAAATCAGTAAATTAGAGGGATATCTGCACCCTCACGTTTATGGCAGCGCTATTCATGGTAGCCAAAATATGGCATCAACTTAAGTGTCCACCAGCAGATGAATGGCTAAAGAAAATGTGGCGTATACGCACAATGGAATACTATTGGACCATAAAAAGAATTAAATCATATCATTTACAACAACATGGATGGAATTAGAGGGCATTATATTAAGTGAAATAAACTAGGCACAGAAAAATAAGTAACAGCTGTTCTCACTCATATGTGCACTAAAATGTATAGTCATTACTAGAGGGAGGGAAGCGGAGGGGAGAGGAGAAAATAGGGAGAGGCTGGTTAATGAAGGCAAAACTACAGTTAGGAAAATAAACCATAATGGTCTATGAACCTGTAGGGTGACTATAGTTAGTAACTTATTGTATATTTTCACATAGCTAGAAGAGAGGACTTTGAATGTTCCCACCAAAAGCAATGATAAATATTTGAGGTTGCAGACGTGCTAATTACCCTGATTTGATCATTACTCATTATACATATGCATCAAAATATCACTCTGTACCCCATAATATGTATAATATGTATCAGTTCAAAATGTAAAAAGAGAGGCATGCGTACACTGCTGACAAAAGGCAGCAATCAAAACCTTGAAAACATTTGCAGACTTTTTGTATTAGTTTCCTCTTGCTACTGTAAGAAATTACCACAAACTTACTGGCATAAAACAACACCAACTCATTATCTTACTGTTCTGGAGGTGAGAAGTCCAAAATGGGTCTCAGGAGGCTAAAGCCCACGTGTTGACAGGGTGGTTGCTTCTGGAGGCTCGGAGGGCAGAACCCACTTCCCTGGCTGCTTCAGCCTCTGGAGGCTGGCTGCACGCGCGGCTCACCTCGCCAGCCTCGTGCTTCTATCCTCATGTCTCCTAACACCAGTTTCCTGACTCCCTTTTGTAAGGACTCTTATGATTACTTTGGGCATTGGGCCCACCTGGTTAATTCAAGATCATTCTCTCCACCTCAGGATCCTTAACTTCTGATCACCCACAGTTCTGTTAACTAATTGCATCTGAGATCATCAGGCCCCAACATGCAAGGCTACCCATGCTCTAAATTCACAAGAGACTATTGTGGAAGCTCTGCACGTCAATT
>NW_022444683.1:0-3139 GCF_009761245.1 Sapajus apella
TGCGTTTTTGTTTTAGAGCAAGCTATTTCTCATTACAGCCTATAGCCTCAGTCACTCTGGAATATCCAAACGCAGCTTGTAGAAGAAACGTGTTTCTAATCCCTGAATCTGAAAATAGAGGCAACTTCCTAACGTGAGCGAACACTAAGCAGAAGAGCTTGAACTAGACTTTTCTCCTGTGTTTTAATCGCAGTCGTCCTGCTAGTTCTCATATACCTGTAAATGTCTGGAAATATCTGTTTCCAGATTCTCCAAAGAAAGTATTTCTGAACTGCTGCAACCACACATCAGTTTAACTATGTTAGTTGATTCTACAGCTTAACAACCATTCTACTAGATAGCTTCGTTTTTGTTTTAGATCAAGATATTTCTCATTACAGCCTACAGTCTCATTCACTCTGGAATATCCAAACGCAGCTTTTAAAAGAAACGTGTTTCTAACTCGCTGAATCTAAACATAGATGCAACTTCCTAAGGTGAATGAACACAAAGCAGAGCAGTTTGAAGTACACGTTTCTCCAGTGTTTTAAACGCAGTCTTACTGGTAGTTCTCATATGCTTGTATATGGCTGGAAATACCTGTTTCCAGATTCTCAAAGCAAAGAATTTCTGAACTGCTGCAAACACACATCAGTTTAACTCTTTAAGTTGATTGTACAGGTTGACAACCATTATGCTAGATAGCTGCGTTTTTGTTTTAGAGCAAGATGTTTCTGATTACGGCCTACAGGCTCTTTCACACAGGAATATCCAAACGCTGCTTTTGGAGGAAATGTGTTTCTAACTCGCTGAATCTAAACGTAGATGCAACTTTCTAAGTTGAACAAACACAAAGCAGAGCAGTTTGAACTAGATGTTTCTCCTGTGTTTTAAACGCAGTCTTACTGCTAGTTCTTATAAGCCTGTATATGGCTGGAAATATCAGTTTCCAGATTCTCCAACGAAAGGATTTCTGAACTACTGCACACAAACGTCAGTTTAGCTCTGTAAGAAGATTGTACAGCGTGACAACCATTCTGCTAGATAGCTGCGTTTTTGTTTTACAGCAAGATATTTCTCATTAAGGCCTTTAGTCTCAGTCATTCTGGAATATCCAAACGCAGCTTTTAGAAGAAACGTGTTTATAACTCGCTGAATCTAAACATAGATGCAACTTCCTAAGGTGAACGAACACAAAGCAGAGCAGTTTGAACTAGTCGTTTCTCCTGTGTTTTAAACGCAGTCTTACTGCTAAGTTTGAAATGCCTTGGTAAGTTTGGAAATATCTGTTTCCAGAGTCCCGAAACAAAAGATTTCAGAACGTCTGCACACACGCATCAGTTTAACACCGTAAGATGATTTTACAGCTTGACAACCATTCTGCTAGATAGCTGCGTTTTTGTTTCAGAGCAAGATATTTCTCATTACAGCCTTTAGTCTCAGTCACTCTGGAATATCCAAACGCAGATTTTAGAAGAAACATTTTTCTAACTCGCTGAATCTAAACATAGAGGCAACTTAGTAAGATGAACGAACACAAAGCAGAGCAGGTTGAAATAGACGTTTCTCCAGTGTTTTAAACGCAGTCTTACTGGTAGTTCTCATATGCCTGTATATGGCTGGAAATATCTGTTTCCAGATTCTCGAAGCAAAGGATTTCTGAACTGCTGCAAACACACATCAGTTGAACTCTGTAAGAAGATTGTACAGCTTGACAACCATTGTTCTAGACAGTTGCATTTTTGTTTTAGAGCAAGATATTTCTCATTACACCCTATAGTCTCAGTCACTCTGGAATAACCAAACAGAGCTTATAGAAGAAACGTGTTTCCAGCTCGCTGATTCTAAACATAGATGCAACTTCCTAAGGTGAACGAACAAAAGGCAGAGTTGTTTGTACTAGACGTTTCTCCTGTGTTTTAAACGCAGTCTTACTGCTAGGCCTTAAACGCCTTGCTAAGGCTGGAAATATCTACTTCCACATTCCCCAAAGAAAAGATTTCAGACCCTCTGCACACACACATCAATTTAACTCCATAAGATGATTTTACAGCTTGACAACCATTCTACTAGGTAGGTGCGTTTTTGTTTTAGAGCAAGATGATTCTGATTATGGCCTGCAGGCTCTTTCACACTGGAATATCCAAATGCTGCTTTTAGAAGAAACGTGTTTCTAACTCGCTGAATATAAACATAGATGCAACTTCCTAAGGTGAACGAACACAAAGCAGAGTATGTTGAAATAGACGTTTATCCAGTGTTTTAAACGCAGTCTTACTGGTAATTCTCATATGCCTGTATATGGCTGGAAATATCTGTTTCCAGATCCTCGAAGCAAAGGATTTCTGAACTGCTGCAAACACACATCAGTTTAACTCTGTAAGTTGACTGTACAGCTTGACAACCATTCTGCTAGATAGCTGCGTTTTTGTTTTAGAGCAACATGTTTCTGATTACGGCCTACAGGTTCTTTCACACTGGAATATCCAAACGCTGCTTTTAGAAGAAACGTGTTTCTAACTCGCTGAATCTAAACATAAATGCAACTTCCTAAGGTGAACGAACACAAAGCAGAGCAGTTTGAACTAGACGTTTCTCCTGTGTTTTAAACGCAGTCTTACTGCTAGGCCTTAAACGCCTTGCTAAGGCTGGAAATATCTACTTCCACATTCCCCAAAGAAAAGATTTCAGACCCTCTGCACACAGACATGAATTTTTCTCCGTAAGATGATTTTACAGCTTGACAACCATTCTGCTAGGTAGCTGCGTTTTTGTTTTAGAGCAAGATATTTCTCATTACAGCCTTTAGTCTCAGTCACTCTGGAATATCCAAACGCAGATTTTAGAAGAAACGTTTTTCTAACTTGATGAATCTAAACATATAGGCAACTTCCTAAGGTGAAGGAACACAAAGCAGAGCAGGTTGAAATAGACGTTTCTCCAGATTTTAAACGCCATCTTCCTGGTAGTTGTCATATGCCTGTATAAGGCTAGAAATATCTTTTTCCAGATTCTCCAATGAAAGGATTTCTGAAGTACTGCACACACACGGCAGTTTAACTCTGTAAGAAGATAGTAGAGCTTGACAACCATTCTGCTAGATTGCTGCGTTTTTGTTTTAGAGCAAGATATTTCTCATTACGGGCTTTAGTCTCAGTCA
>NW_022444684.1:0-3138 GCF_009761245.1 Sapajus apella
CAGTTTGCTGAGAATGATGGTTTCCAGGTTCATCCATGTCCCTACAAGGGACACAAACTCATCGTTTTTGATGGCTGCATAATATTCCATGGTGTCTATGTGCCACATTTTCCCTATCCAGTCTATCGTCGATGGGCATTTGGGTTGGTTCCAGGTCTTTGCTATTGTAAACAGTGCTGCAATGAACATTCGTGTACACTTGTCCTTATAGTAGAACGATTTGTAATCTTTTGGATATATACCCAGTAATGGGATTGCTGGGTCAAATGGAATTTCTATTTCTAGGTCCTTGAGGAATCGCCACACTGTCTTCCACAATGGTTGAACTAATTTACACTCCCACCAACAGTGTAAAAGTGTTCCTATTTCTCCACATCCTCTCCAGCATCTGTTGTCTCCAGATTTTTTAATGATCGCCATTCTAACCGGCATGAGATGGTATCTCAATGTAGTTTTGATTTGCATTTCTCTGATGACCAGTGATGATGAGCATTTTTTCATATGTTTGTTGGCCTCATGTATGTCTTCTTTTGTAAAGTGTCTGTTCATATCCTTTGCCCACTTTTACATGTGCTTGTTAGTTTTTTTCTTGTAAATCTTAGCAGAAAACTTTAACACTCCACTGTCAATATTAGACAGATCAATGAGGCAGAAAATTAATAAGGATATCCACGACTTGAACTTAGATCTGGACCAAGTGGACCTAATAGACATCTACAGGAATCTCCATCCGAAATCCACAGAATATACATTCTTCTCAGCACCACATTGTACTTATTCTAAAATCAACCACATAATTGGCAGTAAATCACTCCTCAGCAAATGTAAAAGAATGACAATTATAACAAACAGTCTCTCAGACCACAGTGCAATCAAATTAGAACTCAGGATTAAAAAACTAACTCAAAACCGCACAACTTCATGGAAAATGAACAACTGGCTCCTGAATGTCGACTGTATAAACAATGAAATGAAGGCAGAAATAAAGATGTTCTTTGAAACCAATGAGAATGAAGATACAAGGTACCAGAATCTCTGGGACACATTTAAAGCAGTGTCTAGAGGGAAATTTATAGCAATAAATGCCCACATGAGAAGCAAGGAAAGATCTAAAATCGATGCCCTATTGTCAACATTGAAAGAGCTAGAGGAGTAAGATCAAAAAACTCAAAAGCTAGCAGAAGATAAGAAATAACTAAGATCAGAGCAGAACTGAAGGAGATAGAGACAGAAAAATCCCTTCAAAAAATCAATAAATTCAGGAGCTGGTTTTTGAAACAATCAACAAAATAGACAGACCACTAGCCAGATTAATAAAAAAGAAAAGGGAGAAGAATCAAATAGATGTAATATGAAACATTAAAGGGGATATCACCACTGATTCCACAGAAATACAAACTACAATCAGAGATTACTACAGACAACTTTATGCACATAAACCAGCAAACCTGGAAAAAACGGATAAATTCCTGGACATTTGCACCCTTCCAATCCTAAACCAGGAAGAAGTTGAAACCTTGAATAGACCAATAACAATGGTTGAAGTTGAGGCAGTAATTAATAGCCTACCAACGAATAAAAGTCTAGGTCCAGACAGGTTCACAGCTGAATTCTACCACACATACAAAGAGGAGCTGGTATCATTCCTTCTGAAACTATTCCAAACAACACAAAAAGAGGGAATCCTTCCCAAATCACTTTATGAGACCAACATCATCCTGATACCAAAACCCAGCAGTAACTCAACAAAAAAAAAGAAAACTTCAGCCCCAAATCCATGATGAACATAGATGCAAAAGTCTTCAATAAAATACTGGCAAACCGATTGCAACAACACATCAAAAAGCTTATCCACCACAATCAAGTAGGCTTCATTCCAGGGATGCAAGGCTGGTTCAACATATGCAAGTCTATAAACATAATCCACCACATAAACAGAACAAAGGACGAAAACCACATGATTATCTCAATAGATGCAGAGAAGGCCTTCAACAAAATTCAATAGCTGTTTATGCTAAAAACTGTCAATAAAATAGGTATCAAAGGAACATATCTCAAAACAATAAAAGCTATTTATGACAAACCTACAGCCAATATCACACTGAATGGATAAAAACTGGAAGCATTGCCTTTGAAATCCGGCAGTAGAAATGGGTGCCCTCTCTCACCATTCCTATTCAATATAGCATTGGAAGTTCTAGCCAGAGCAATTAGGTAAGAAAATAAATAAATAAATAAAGGATATTCAATTAGGAAAAGAGGAAGTCAAATTGTCTCTATTTACAGACGACATGATTGTATATTTAGAAGACCCAATCATCTCAGCCCCAAATCTCCCAAAACTGATAAGCAACTTCAGCAAAGGCTCAGGATACAAAATCAATGTGCAGAAATCACAAGCATTTGTCCTGAACTCCTGACCTCAGGTGATCCACCCACCTCAGCCTCCCAAAGTGCTAGGATTACAGGCATGAGCCACTGCACCTGGCCTGATCACAAGCATTTGTATACACCAATAACAGACTAACAGAGAGCCAAATCATGAGCAAACTCCCATTCACAATTGTTACAAAGAGAATAATATACCTAGGAATGCAACCAACAAAGGATGTAAAGGACCTCTTCAAGGAGAACCACAAACCACGGCTCAAGGAAATAAGAGAGAACACAAACAGATAGAGAAACATTCCATCCTTATGGTTAGGAAGAATCAATATCATGAAAATGGCCATACTACTCAAGGTAACTTATAGATTCAATGCTATTCCCATCAGGCTACCAATGACTTTCTTCACAGAACTGGAGAAAACCACCTTAAAATTCATATGGAGCCAAAAGAGAACCCGCATAGCCAAGACAACCCTAAGTAAAAAGAACGAAGCTAGAGGCATCACACTACCTGATTTTGAACTATACTACAAGGCTACAGTAATCAAAACAGCATTCTACTGGTACCAAAATGGAGATATAGACCAATGGAACAGAACAGAGGCCCTGGAGGCAATGCCACACATCTACAGCCATCTGATCTTTGAGAAACTTGACAAAATCAATGGGGAGGGGACGATCCAAGATGCCTGTTTAGGAACAGCTCAGGATTGCAGCTCCCAGTGAAAGCACAGAGTGTGAGTGGACGCC
>NW_022444685.1:0-3137 GCF_009761245.1 Sapajus apella
GTACTGTACATATAGCCTACTCAATTTACGACCAAATCGTGTTACGACCAGTCTGTTGGAACCAATCATGGTCATAAGTCGAGCACTAGCTGTAGAAAAGATTTGGATAACACTGTCTGCTCTTGCAATCTGGTTGCCTTGTAGAAGATGCTCCACCTAACAAAAGCAGCCTTTTCAATTGCACATAGAGCATTCCACAAGATATGCTATAGAATGGGCCATGTGTATCTCATTAATTTTTAAATTATTATTATTATTATTTTTAGATGCAGTCTTGCTTTGTCACCAGGTTGGAGCACAGTGGTGCAACCTCAGCTCACTGCAAGCTTCGACTCCCCAGCTGAAGAGATTCTCCTGCCTCACCTCCCAAGTAGTGGGGATTACAGGCACTCGTCACCATGCCCAGCTAATTTTTGTATTTTTAGTAGAGGCGGGGTTTCACCATATTGGCCAGGATGGTCTGGATCTCCTGATCTCGTAATCCACCCGCCTTGGTCTCCCAAAGTGCTGGGATTACAGGCATGAGCCACCGCACCTGGCCCTCATTAAATTTTAAAGGATTGGAGAGATATGTATTCAAAATCATTAACAATAAAATGTTGTGAAATTTCCCCATAATTAGAAATTGAGCAATGAATACACTTCATGGAAGAAATCACAGAGAAATTAGAAAATACTTTGAATGCTGATATGAAAACAGCATATCAAAATTTGTAGGTTGTAGCTGTCAGTATTTAGAAAAAAATATATTTGTTTGATGTTTACAGTAGAAAATAGAACTGTTTTAAAGTCAGTGACTGCTGCTTCCATATTAAGAAACCAAGAAAATTAAGGCAAATTAAACTCAAAGGAAGTAGAAAAAAATAAAATAATAAAGAAGAGAGTAATAATCAATGAAACAGAAAACAAACACTAGAGGAAATCAACAAAACCAATAAGTGGTTTCTTGAAAATATTATTAAAATTGTTAGATGACTAGCAATGATGTTCAAGAAACATAAAAGTCACCAATTACCAATATTAGGAATGAAATGGAGGTTATAAGTATTGATCAAATAAACATTAATAGGGAAGTATGTTATAAACACCTTTATGCCACTACATTTTACAGGTTAAATAAAATAGACAAACTTCTTGAAAGACATATGAAGAAAGAAAATGTGAATAACTATCTGTTAAATAAATTGCATTGATTAATACAAACCTTCCCATAAAAATAAAACTCTAATCCTAAATGCCTACCGTGAATAATAGCAAGCTTAGACAAACTTTTGTAGAAAAGAGGAGAAATTACTCCTTCCCAACTTATTTAATGATGTTAAAATAACTCCACAACAAATAATATGATGAGGGGCATTATAAGAAAGGAAAATTAAAGACTAATATTCCTAATGAACTTAGACATAAAAAGCTTCTACTTAGTATTAGCAATTATGCTAAATTATATATAAATTATGCTAAATTACATATAATTATATAATTACATATGATTATATATAATATATATTATATATGTTATATATTATATATAAATTCTATATAGTTTTATAAATACATATGTATTAATAAAAATTTAAATATAGTTATATATTTTTAAGTATATATAAAAACAAATTACAAAATTAGTATAATTTAAGTTATACTAAATATATATAACATGAGAGGACCTCAAAAACTGTGTGGAAAAATGGAATTAAAAGATGAAAATAAGAAATGCAAAGCTTATTTTTCAATATAAGCTCCATTAAGTTCAAAACAATTTTGTAAGTGATGATACCAGCCCTTTAATTCATCCCCAAAAAGCTGAGTCCTAAAATTTTAACCATGGCAATGCAGTCTTTTTTATATTATTAACTCAAGAAAAATAGCTCCCCCTTACATTTTTAAGACTAGGAAGTAAAAAGAAGTCAGAAAGTGTCAAATTAGGACTGTAAGTGGATGCCTAATGATTTCTGACCAACACTCTCACAAAATTGCCCTTTGATTAGAGGAATTGCAGGAATATCTTTTGGTGGAGAACCCTCTGGTAAAGCTTTCCCTGCTTTTTTTTTTTTTTTTGGTAAAGTTTTGGCTTTCCCAAAACACTCTCATAATAAGCCAATATTATCATTCTTCGGCCTTCCAGAAAGTCAAGAAGCAAGATGCCTTGAGCATCCCAAAAACTACTCCCATGACCTTTGCCCTTTACTGGTACACCTTGGCTTTGACCGGACCACTGCCACCTCTTGGTAGTCTTTGCTTTGACTGTGCTTTGTCTTCAGGATTATACTGGTAAAGGCTTGTTTTACCTCCTGTTAAAATTATTCAAAGGAATGTTTCAGGATTTTTGGTTCCACTTGTTTGAAATTTTCACTAAAGCCCTGCTCTTTTTTGCAACTGACCTGGGTACAACAGTTTTGGCACTCACTGGCAGAAAGTTTGCTCAACTTTAATTTTACAGTCAGAATTGCGTGCCTGGAACCAGTTGAGATGACCGTGGTGCTGGCTATTTTTTGTGCAGATAATAATCTGTCCTTTTTAGTTAAGGCAAAAAGAAAATGATTTTTTCCCCTACAAATTGATGTGGATGGTCTGCTGCTATAGGCATCATCTTCAACATTATCTCATCCTTTTTAAAAATGACTTATCTATAGGTAAACTACTGATCTGGGGGATGGACATTGTCCCCATAAACGTTTTATAAAGCATCAGTAATTTTAGCATACTTCCACCCAACCTTTATCAAATACTGTATTGGATGTTTATTTATATTTCAACTTGAGCAGAATTTATATTGTTCTGATAGGGGCTCCTTTAAAACTAATGTCTTATTTTTAGTTCCTCCAACTTGATCTGTTCAGACATGTTATAATAAGTTATAAATATATTTTAGTGCAAAAAATAATTGAAATCCATGTATAGTTTTTTGCATAATATATATTTTCCATGAACTTGTTGAAGACTGTGTGTGTGTGTGCGTGTGTGTGTGTGTGTGTGTGTGTGTGTATGTGTTTATGGACAGCCGGGAGGAAGAGAGAGAGTATGAGGAATTGTTTTATGCAATTACAGCTAGTGCTCGATTTACGACCACGATTGGTTCTGACAGACCGGTCGTAACACGATTTGGTCGTAAGTTGAGTAGGCTATATGTACAGTAC
>NW_022444686.1:0-3137 GCF_009761245.1 Sapajus apella
CCCCTGGGCCCTGAAGACAGGCCTGACCAAGGCTGATTTTGACTGGGACGCCCACAGAAAAGGCTCAAGGGCAGCCCAAGCTCCAACCCCAAGATTAAGGCTTTCGAATGTCTGATCTTTTCCAGGTTGGTCAGTAGAAGCTATCCCGCCTTTATCAGGAGACTCCTTTGCCAAAATTCAAAGACCTGGGATTCTTGCTGCTTGCGGCAAAGAAAGCCAATCACTGAGATGGTTATTCCTAAGGAATGGGTTTTAATAGGGTGCTGCAGTGGGGGAGATGAGAACTCAGTCTCAAATCCATCTCCCTGACCAACCAAAACCAGAGGTTTAGATCGCAGGGAAGAAATGTAACAACGTATAAGAAAACAGGAACTAGGGAGGGCAAGGAAGCAATCACAGTGATTGAGGGGTCCAGCATCTCACTGTCTGGATGACTTTCAGTTCTTTGATAGCTTGAGAGGCCTGAAGGAACTCAAATAAAACAAACATTAAGTTTCAAGCTTTAAGAACAGAAGCTTTCTATGTTTACCAAAAAATCTACATTTTCTTGGTTTCAGACCAAGAAAGAGAAAGATTGTACAGTCTGAAGTTACCTAAATAGAAAGCCAAATAATTTTCTGAACAACAGGATGTATGGGGTCAAAGAACAACCACCCTACAGAACTGTTTTTTGGCCTGAACATAGGGAATGATAAAGCTGCATCAGCTAAATGGGATTAAGCTGCAGGTGTGGGCTGGATGTGGTGGCTCACACCTGTAATCCCAGCACTTTGGGAGGCTGTGGGCGGATCACTTGAGACCAGGAGTTTGAGACCAGCCTGACCAACATGATGAAACCCTGTCTCTAATAAAAATACAAAAATTAGCCAGGTGAAATGGTGGGCACCTGTAATCCCAGCTACTAGGGACGCTGGAGAAGAACTATTACTTCAAACTGGGAAATGACGGTTGTAATGAGCCGAAATTGTGCCACTGCATTCCAGCCTGGGCAACAGACCGAGATACCTTCTCAAACAAAAACAAAAGCTTACAGGTTAAAAAAAAAAAAATCTGGATTTTGGTTCAGAGCCCCTGGACCTTCCTCGAGAGTTTCCTCTTTCCTTGAAAAAGGAAGCCTGTCTCAGTTTCTGCATCTCTCTGAGTCCTTCTGGAGATTGAGGAGAGTGAGGTCGCAGTGCTTGCCCCCCCTCTGACTCTGGAGACCTCCAATCCCGTGGGTCAACCTGGTCCCGTGCACAGGCCCCAGCTCTGGCAACCATCTCACCCCACTTTGCTCCCAGCGAAGGACCTTTCTAGGTCAGTTGCGCGGTGAACCCGGGAGAGGGCAAGGTGCAGCCAGGACAGCCAGGACAGTTGCTTGCTGCAGCCAGGACAGGGCAACTCGCTCCGCGGTTTTTGGCTCTGGATGCCGCGAGCGCTGTGGTCCTGCGGAACGCTGTCTCCCTCTTGTGGAGAAAGTGTGGAGGGCAGCGAGGGCTGCACCTGCACCTGCTGAGGCAAGCGGCAGTTCCGGGATCTCAAGGCAAAAGACATTTGTCATCTGAGAGGCTGGACTCAGTTATTATAATTTCAAATTTTTCAATAAAAACTAAATGGAAATTTGTTTTCTTACTTGTAGAAATCTCCTCACAAGAACTCCCTTCTTATATTCCAGGGCAAATAGGGTATTCCACGAAGACATAGGGTAGACTGCGGTTCTGATCTGCAGGCCTCCATGCCCTGCACAGGAGCACCAGGGCACGGTCAAAGTCCTTCCCCGACACAAAGCAAGGGTGTTATGTCTACAGCCAAACGAGACCCTAGCAGCTCCGCAAAATGCACTGTTTTTATTCCAAAGAAAACCACCGGTTCTGAATACAACTTCAACCTAGCTCTATTAGCTGAGTACACGTCTCCCCAGCACAGAAATCCTGCAAATTACCGTGAATACTGTCGTGAAACGCAGGAGCTACCCAGGCGCGGCGGATCACACTTGTAATCCTAGCACTTTAGGAGGCTGGGCGGATCACTTGAGCCCAAGAGTTGGAGACCAGCCTGAGAACATGTTGAAACCTCCACGAAAAAAGAAAAAAAGAAAGAGAAAGAAAGAAAACGAGGCTGGGCGTAGTGGCTTACGTCTGTAATCCCAGCACTTTGGGAGGCCGAAGCCGGCGGATCATGAACTCAGGAGATCGAGACCATCTGGCTAACGTGGTGAAACCCGTCTCTACTAAATATACAAAACATTCGCTGGGTGTGGTGGCATGCACCGGTAGTCCCAGCTACTTGGAGGCTGAGGCTGGAGAATCCCTTGTACTTGGCAGGTGGCGGTTGCAGTGAGCCGAGCGAGATAGCGCCACTGCACTCCAGCCTGGACGAAAACGAGGTGTCATCTCAAAAAAAGAAAAGAGAAAAAGAGAGAGAGAGGAGAAGGGGAGGCGCGAGGGGAGGGGAGGGGAAGGGGGGCAGAGGGAGGGAGAAAAACACAAAAAGCACAAATTAGCCTAGCCAGGTGTGGTGGCGGGTGCTTGTCCTACTCAGGGGGCCTGAGATAGGAAGATTGCCGGAGCCGAGATGTGCCACTGCTCCAGCAGAGGCCATCTAAGACCTAACGTCTGGGGGATGGCGGGAAAACACTAACGTTGTTAAGAACTGTTAAAAGTCCTCTGTGGCTCACGCCTATAATCCCAGCACTTTGGGAGGTCGAGGCTGGTGGATGACAAGGTCAAGAGACGAAAACCATCCTGGTCAACATGGTGAAACCCCGTCTGTACTAAAAATGCAAAAATTAGCTGGGCATGGTGGTGCACGCCTGTAGTCCTAGCTACTCGGGAGGCTGAGGCAGGAGAATTGCTTGAACCCAGGAGGCGGAGATGGCGGTGAGCCGAGATCGCGCCATTGCACTCCAGCCTGAGTAACAAGAGCGAAACTCAACCTCAGAAGAAAAAAAAAAAAATTATTTAAAGCCCTGGGCAGAACTGTCGATGTATAAAAGCTAAAAGCCTGCGCTCCGTCTAAAGAGCACTTACCACTCAAAGACAAGTAAATAACACCTGTCCAAGAACAACATCAGAAAACGCCAAGTTCAACCCCAGAAAAACCAATGATTATGGGGAAACAAAGTTGTTGCCTATTCTTTACACTACGAATGACCAGGG
>NW_022444687.1:0-3137 GCF_009761245.1 Sapajus apella
GTACTGTACATATAGCCTACTCAATTTACGACCAAATCGTGTTACGACCAGTCTGTTGGAACCAATCATGGTCATAAGTCGAGCACTAGCTGTAGAAAAGATTTGGATAACACTGTCTGCTCTTGCAATCTGGTTGCCTTGTAGAAGATGCTCCACCTAACAAAAGCAGCCTTTTCAATTGCACATAGAGCATTCCACAAGATATGCTATAGAATGGGCCATGTGTATCTCATTAATTTTTAAATTATTATTATTATTATTTTTAGATGCAGTCTTGCTTTGTCACCAGGTTGGAGCACAGTGGTGCAACCTCAGCTCACTGCAAGCTTCGACTCCCCAGCTGAAGAGATTCTCCTGCCTCACCTCCCAAGTAGTGGGGATTACAGGCACTCGTCACCATGCCCAGCTAATTTTTGTATTTTTAGTAGAGGCGGGGTTTCACCATATTGGCCAGGATGGTCTGGATCTCCTGATCTCGTAATCCACCCGCCTTGGTCTCCCAAAGTGCTGGGATTACAGGCATGAGCCACCGCACCTGGCCCTCATTAAATTTTAAAGGATTGGAGAGATATGTATTCAAAATCATTAACAATAAAATGTTGTGAAATTTCCCCATAATTAGAAATTGAGCAATGAATACACTTCATGGAAGAAATCACAGAGAAATTAGAAAATACTTTGAATGCTGATATGAAAACAGCATATCAAAATTTGTAGGTTGTAGCTGTCAGTATTTAGAAAAAAATATATTTGTTTGATGTTTACAGTAGAAAATAGAACTGTTTTAAAGTCAGTGACTGCTGCTTCCATATTAAGAAACCAAGAAAATTAAGGCAAATTAAACTCAAAGGAAGTAGAAAAAAATAAAATAATAAAGAAGAGAGTAATAATCAATGAAACAGAAAACAAACACTAGAGGAAATCAACAAAACCAATAAGTGGTTTCTTGAAAATATTATTAAAATTGTTAGATGACTAGCAATGATGTTCAAGAAACATAAAAGTCACCAATTACCAATATTAGGAATGAAATGGAGGTTATAAGTATTGATCAAATAAACATTAATAGGGAAGTATGTTATAAACACCTTTATGCCACTACATTTTACAGGTTAAATAAAATAGACAAACTTCTTGAAAGACATATGAAGAAAGAAAATGTGAATAACTATCTGTTAAATAAATTGCATTGATTAATACAAACCTTCCCATAAAAATAAAACTCTAATCCTAAATGCCTACCGTGAATAATAGCAAGCTTAGACAAACTTTTGTAGAAAAGAGGAGAAATTACTCCTTCCCAACTTATTTAATGATGTTAAAATAACTCCACAACAAATAATATGATGAGGGGCATTATAAGAAAGGAAAATTAAAGACTAATATTCCTAATGAACTTAGACATAAAAAGCTTCTACTTAGTATTAGCAATTATGCTAAATTATATATAAATTATGCTAAATTACATATAATTATATAATTACATATGATTATATATAATATATATTATATATGTTATATATTATATATAAATTCTATATAGTTTTATAAATACATATGTATTAATAAAAATTTAAATATAGTTATATATTTTTAAGTATATATAAAAACAAATTACAAAATTAGTATAATTTAAGTTATACTAAATATATATAACATGAGAGGACCTCAAAAACTGTGTGGAAAAATGGAATTAAAAGATGAAAATAAGAAATGCAAAGCTTATTTTTCAATATAAGCTCCATTAAGTTCAAAACAATTTTGTAAGTGATGATACCAGCCCTTTAATTCATCCCCAAAAAGCTGAGTCCTAAAATTTTAACCATGGCAATGCAGTCTTTTTTATATTATTAACTCAAGAAAAATAGCTCCCCCTTACATTTTTAAGACTAGGAAGTAAAAAGAAGTCAGAAAGTGTCAAATTAGGACTGTAAGTGGATGCCTAATGATTTCTGACCAACACTCTCACAAAATTGCCCTTTGATTAGAGGAATTGCAGGAATATCTTTTGGTGGAGAACCCTCTGGTAAAGCTTTCCCTGCTTTTTTTTTTTTTTTTGGTAAAGTTTTGGCTTTCCCAAAACACTCTCATAATAAGCCAATATTATCATTCTTCGGCCTTCCAGAAAGTCAAGAAGCAAGATGCCTTGAGCATCCCAAAAACTACTCCCATGACCTTTGCCCTTTACTGGTACACCTTGGCTTTGACCGGACCACTGCCACCTCTTGGTAGTCTTTGCTTTGACTGTGCTTTGTCTTCAGGATTATACTGGTAAAGGCTTGTTTTACCTCCTGTTAAAATTATTCAAAGGAATGTTTCAGGATTTTTGGTTCCACTTGTTTGAAATTTTCACTAAAGCCCTGCTCTTTTTTGCAACTGACCTGGGTACAACAGTTTTGGCACTCACTGGCAGAAAGTTTGCTCAACTTTAATTTTACAGTCAGAATTGCGTGCCTGGAACCAGTTGAGATGACCGTGGTGCTGGCTATTTTTTGTGCAGATAATAATCTGTCCTTTTTAGTTAAGGCAAAAAGAAAATGATTTTTTCCCCTACAAATTGATGTGGATGGTCTGCTGCTATAGGCATCATCTTCAACATTATCTCATCCTTTTTAAAAATGACTTATCTATAGGTAAACTACTGATCTGGGGGATGGACATTGTCCCCATAAACGTTTTATAAAGCATCAGTAATTTTAGCATACTTCCACCCAACCTTTATCAAATACTGTATTGGATGTTTATTTATATTTCAACTTGAGCAGAATTTATATTGTTCTGATAGGGGCTCCTTTAAAACTAATGTCTTATTTTTAGTTCCTCCAACTTGATCTGTTCAGACATGTTATAATAAGTTATAAATATATTTTAGTGCAAAAAATAATTGAAATCCATGTATAGTTTTTTGCATAATATATATTTTCCATGAACTTGTTGAAGACTGTGTGTGTGTGTGCGTGTGTGTGTGTGTGTGTGTGTGTGTGTATGTGTTTATGGACAGCCGGGAGGAAGAGAGAGAGTATGAGGAATTGTTTTATGCAATTACAGCTAGTGCTCGATTTACGACCACGATTGGTTCTGACAGACCGGTCGTAACACGATTTGGTCGTAAGTTGAGTAGGCTATATGTACAGTAC
>NW_022444688.1:0-3136 GCF_009761245.1 Sapajus apella
TTTTTGGGTACATACCCAAAGTAGGTGAAATCAACATCTTGTAGAAATATCGACATTTCCCTTTTCATTGTGGAATTATTCACAATGGCCAAGATATGAGAACAACCTAACTGTTCATAGGTAGAAGAATGGATAAACACATAAATTACAGTATATATACATAATATAATACTATTCATCTCAATAAAGGAGACACTGACATTTGCAACACCATTGTTGAGCCTGGAGGATATTACACTATGTGAATTAAGACATAAACAGAAAGACAGATGGTGTATTATCTCACTCATGTATGAAAATATTAAGTCAAATACATAAAAACACAGAGTAAAATGGTGGTTACTGGGGAGGAGAGGGAGTGGAAATAAAAAGATGTAAATCCAAGGGTTCAAACTTGAAGTTATACAGGATTAATTAGCGATCTATGGTACAGCATGAAGACTCTAGTTAATACTGTTCTGTATACTTCTCTGAATAGTTAGTAATACTGTTCTGAAAACTTGTGAAGACAGTAGACTTTATGTGTGCTTACCACACATACACAAAAGAAAGTAAGAAAACGTCTTGGAGCTAGATAGAAGTAGTATTTGCACAGTGTTGTGAATTTACCAAATGCCAATGAGTTATATACTTTATTTTTTTTAATTTTTTTTTCTGAGTATTAAAAACATTTGACATTGTTATTCTCATTCCTCACAACACCCCTGTGAGGTAGGTGGTATTGACCCCATTCCACAGATGGGGTGGTCTAGGCATGGAAAGGTTTAGTGGGTCCTCACAGGCTGCGCGGTGGGGTGACAGAGTGGTGCTCTGCACCGGCGCTGACACCGCCTTCACATTCACACTTCATCAGGCCACGGCAACACCGCGTGGCAGGATCTCACACTGAGGCCAAGTTCCTGTCTTGTCCAGAATGAAGCCAGCGTCTCACCTCTTAAAGCTTCGATGTGTGACTCAAGGCCAACTGCTCTCCCAAACTTGCAAAACAAACATATTAACTGAATCTTGGCTGGGACTATTTGCACTATTGAAGATTATTTTTGAGAGTCAATCTGCTTGGATTTGTCATTGTATATGCTTAAACCCCTTTGGAAAACAGTTTGAAATGATATGAGGGGCAATGTAATTTTGAGAACAGAACACAGAAAGCAAGAGTTCTGAGATTTACATTGAAATTGAGAATATAAGCTATGGTAAAATGAGAATCAAATCCCAAATAAATGGAGAGCAGCACTTCACGGTGTTTAATGCCGTGCACAGAGCAGGCATTTGGTAAGCACTTCTTGGATCAAGAGAAACTGACGCTCCTTTGAACGGCCTGTCACTAACAACAGGAGCCAGGACCCCCAGGAAAGCTGGCCAGGGCCATGGTCCCCTTGGCCTGGGGCCATAATCACACAAAGCCACTCGGCCAAATCGTGTGGAGGTATCTAGGCTTACTTGCTGCAGGATAAAAGTTGAGCTAGGAACACCAAGTGAGTCCCCTTGGAAGGTGTACTGCTACTTATAAAAAATAGATATGTAGCTACGATTAAATAGATGAAGGGCCAAAGCATCCTATGAGGAAGTATCTTTCAAATTGTCTAGATGTTCATGCAGTGGACAGAAATAAAGAGGTTAAAGTGGTTTGTTTTTCGGTTAAATGAAAGGTTGTAAATGCATTTTTAATACCGATAAGCAGGGTACCCGCTACCCCTTTCTACTGTGGAAGTGTTGCTGAGGACAGAGTCTATCTCTCCCAGGGAGTCCTGGTTATCCTTTACTTACACTTTGGCCTCGGGGGCAGTGGCGTGTGGCCTGGGTTCTCCCCAGGTCACTCTGGAGGGCGCTGTGGAATATTGCTGTGATTTGCCTCTTACTGGTATTTCACCCACGTTCCACCTTGATTCAGCACAAGGACAGGCTGCTTCAGTGGGGCCTTGGGTCCTCAGGCCTTCTGACCGCTTGGTCTCAAGGGACATTTCAGAAGAGTGACTAGTGACATACAAAACGATTAAGAAAATCCATGTCGCAGCGGCCAACCGGAAACAGTTTTGTCCCAGGCTGCACAGTGTCGGAGGCCCCAAGGTCACCGGAGTCACTGCCCATCACAGGTCCACCTTGACCCCCTTTATGAAAGGCAGGCCCGTGGGCACCCTCTTCTTATACTCCAGGTACTCCTTTCCAAAAAAGTGAATGAGTGAGATTTCTTCTTCTTCTATTGGATCACGGAAGAACCGCCACACTGTCAGGGCATACCCAATGCCGCAGATAGGGTTACACAGCATCACTTGAGTTCCAATACTCCAGTAAAACCACCCCACGTAAGAAGGATGCCGGAACCAAGCATATACTCCACTGGTCACCAGAGTATGGGTATCTCATTTTTCATTCTGCACCACGTGGTTGAAATTGGAGCCAGCTGTAAACATGGCCACCTTCCTCAGACATTCTCCAAAGACCACCATCAGCAGCCCCGTGATGTTGAGCCAGGTGATCTGCTTCAGTTCTGGCCAAAAAATGTTTTCAAGTGTGAACTCTATCCAAGAAGAAAGAGCAGCGACTGTATACTCCAGACCGTGATTCAGGAGAAAGGAATCCAAGGACAGACTTTTGGGATTATTGACTGCTGTCACCAAGTATTCAGAATAATGGAACAATGACAGGGAGCACATGTACCAGCCAAAGTGAGTCCAAGAAGACTGGCTAAAACTTAGCAGCACACCGCAGCCGAACACAAAGCCCAGGAAACAAGCTCGGATGGCTATCTGGTAGCGCGGCGGCAGATGGAGCAGCAGCGGCAGCGCGTTGAGCCAGGCCACGTAGAGCGCCAGCCCGGTGCGGCCCTGCAGGCCGGCGCGCCTGAGTAGCGGCAGCGCGAGCATCGAGGCACCTAACAAGCAGGTGGCGAGGCTGAGACGCGCCTCGGAGCCCGGCGGAGCCCGCGCAGCGCAGCCCGCCATGGCGCAAGGCGGCAGACGAGCCTATATACTTTAAATAATCAATTTTATTTTATGTGAATTTTACCTCAAAGAAAAGAGATGCAAGAAAAAGGGGGAGAAAACAGACTTTTCATTGTACAAAACCCAAACATATATCCCACCACCTTCAATACATGTTTTAGGTCCCCCATTCTAATAATTCATTTTCTATTTCC
>NW_022444689.1:0-3135 GCF_009761245.1 Sapajus apella
TTTTAGAGTAGGTGTGATGTGGTGCTGAGAAGAATGTATATTCTGTGGATTTGGGGTGGAGAGTTCTGTAAATGTCTATTAGGTTTGCTTGGTCCAGGTCTGAGTTCAAGTCCTGGATATCCTTGTTAATTTTCTGTCTGGTTGATCTGTCTAATGTTGACAATGGGGTGTTAAAGTCTCCCACTATTATTGTGTGGGAGTCTAATTCCCTTTGTAAGTCATTAAGAACTTGCCTTATGTATCTGGGTGCTCCTGTATTGGGTGCATATATGTTTAGGATCGTTAGCTCTTCTTGTTGCATTGATCCTTTTACCATTATGTAATGTCCCTCTTTGTCTCTTATGATCTTTGTTGCTTTAAAGTCTAATTTATCAGAGATGAGAATTGCAACTCCTGCTTTTTTTTGCTCTCCATTTGCTTGGTAAATCTTCCTCCATCCCTTTATTTTGAGCCTTTGTGTATCCTTGCATGTGAGATGGGTTTCCTGGATACAGCACACCGATGGGTTTTGTCTTTTTATCCAATTTGCCAGTCTGTGTCTTTTGATTGGGGCATTTAGTCCATTTACATTTAGGGTTAATATTGTTATGTGTGAATTTGATACTGCCATTTTGGTGCTAGCTGGCTGTTTTGCCCTTTAGTTGAGCTGGTACTTGTTGTTCCTTTATAAGTGTAGAGCCTCTTTCAGGAGCTCTTGTAGAGCTGGCCTGGTGGTGACGAAATCTCTTAGTACTTGCATGTTCCCAAAGGATTTTATTTTTCCTTCACTTATGAAGCTTAGTTTGGCTGGATAGGAGATTCTGGGTTGAAAGTTCTTTTCTTTAAGGATGTTGAATATTGGCCCCCATTCTCTTCTGGCTTGTAGGGTTTCTGCTGAGAGATCTGCTGTGAGTCTGATGGGCTTCCCTTTATGGGTAACCCGACCTTTCTCTCTGGCTGCCCTTAGTATTTTCTCCTTCATTTCGACCCTGGTGAATCTGACGATTATGTGCCTTGGGGTTGCTCTTCTTGACGAATATCTTTGTGGTGTTCTCTGTATTTCCTGGACTTGAATGTTTGCCTGCCTTGCTAGGTTGGGGAAGTTTTCCTGGATAATATCCTGAAGAGTATTTTCCAGCTTGGATTCATTCTCTTCGTCGCATTCGGGTACGCCTATCAAACGTAGATTAGGTCTTTTCACATAGTCCCACATTTCTTGGAGACTTTGTTCATTCCTTTTTACCCTTTTTTCTCCAGTCTTGCCTTCCCGTTTTATTTCATTGAGTTGATCTTCTAACTCTGCTTCATTTTCTTGTGCTTGGTCCATTTGGCTGTTGATACTTGTGCATGCTTCACGAAGTTCTCGTGTTGCAGTTTTCAGCTCCATCAATTCACTTATATTCCTTTCTATTTTGTCCATTCTTGTTAGCATTTCGTCAAATCTTTTTTCAAGGTTCTTAGTTTCTTGGCATTTGGTTAGAACATGTTGTTTAAGTTCACAGAAGTTTCTTATTACCCACCTTCTGAATTCTGATTCTGTCATTTCATCACACTCGTTCTCCATCCAACCTTGTTCCCTGGCTGGCGAGGAGTTGTGATCCCCTTTAGGAGGAGAGGTGTTCTGGTTTCAGGTGTTTTCATCCTTTTTGCGCCGGTTTCTTCCCATCCTTAAGGATTTATCCACCTGTCGACTTTGTAGTTGCTGGCTTTCAGATTGGGTCTCAAATCTTTCAGATTGACGTTCTGTTTGTTGATGATGAGGTTATTTCTGTTTCTTGGTTTTCCTTCTGACAGTCTGGCCCCTCTGCTGCAGGTCTGCTAAGGTTCACTCCAGGCCCTGCTTGCCTGGGGTTCACCTGCAGCAGCTGCTGAACAGCAAGGGTTGTTACCAGTTTTCTTCTTCTGCTATCTTTGTCCCAGAAGGATACCCGCCTAGTGTCAATCTGATCTCTCCTCTATGAGGTGTCTTTTTGGATATATAGGGGTCAGGGAGCTGCTTGAGGAGACGGTCTTTTCTTTATATGAGCTCAAATGGTGAGTTGCGAGCTTTGTTGTTGTTCATTCAGAGCTGCTGGGCAGGTACTTTTAGGTCTGCTGCAGGAGAACTCATAAACTGCTTTTTCTTCCCTGGTGCTCTGTCACAGGGATTTAGGGCTTTATTTATGAGTTTCCGTTATGCTGCCGCCTTCTTTTTTTTTTTTTTCCTTCAGACCTGCGCAGCCCAGCAAAGAGGCAGCCTAGTCACTGTCGGCCTATAGCAGCTTTGCTGAGCTGCTGTGGGCTCCGCCCCGCTGCCGAGTGAGCTTCCCTGCAGTCCTGTTTATATGGGTGTAGTTAGAACTGCTTTGGCAATGGTGGCCCGCCTCTGTTGGGGCGGAGTCTCTGCTGTGGCGGGTTGCCTTGGCAACGGCGGGCTGCCTCAGCAATGGCGGGTTGCCTTGGCAACGGCGGGCTCCCTGGTAATGGCGGACGCCCCTCCCCCACAGAGCTGGACCGTCCCGGGTTCAGCTGCGCTGGCTGTGAAACTCTCAATCCAGAGTTTCTGGTTGCTGTTCTTTTGTGGGGGTGGGGCCAGCCGAGCCTGATCGCCTGGCTCCCTGCCTCAGAGCCTTTTTTTTAAGTTGGTGTTCCAGTCGCCTGTTGAAGAGGCGCAGGGGTCTGTTTGTTTTCCCCTGCGGCCGCTCACTGGGACGGCTTAAACAGCGGCACTGAGGTTTGTGGCGCTCCTTTCTTTCTTTTTTGGCCCTGGAATCTACTGTCTTGGTTCTCTGCTCAGTTCCCTTTTTGAACCAGTGTATGGGCGACTTCCCGTGGCTCCAATCGCCAGCCTAAAGGGCACCCGGACCGGTGTATTTTGTACGGAGAACCGCGGCTCCGGGGCGCCGACAAAGCAGCCGCGCGGGGCAGAGCAGCGGCGCTGGTCGGCGCCGGCCGGCGCTGGCCGGCACAGCAGCGCTGGCCACAACAGCCGCGCTGGCGAGCGTGGAGCACCTCTGCCCGGGAATTTCCTAGTCTGTGGGCAATAAAAACGCGGCGTCCACTCACCCCCTGCGCTTTCACTGGGAGCTGCAATCCTGAGCTGTTCCTAAACGGCCATCTTGGATCTCCCTGAATAATTCCATTTAATTCCACTAGTTACTTGCCATGAAATCAAAG
>NW_022444690.1:0-622 GCF_009761245.1 Sapajus apella
CCTCCCCTCATACAAAAGATGTCTTTGGTATCCAGATGAAAGTTTCTCCAGTTTCCTGGTACTTGGGTGAAAAACAAGATCTGGAGATTCAAACAGATAAAGTATTTTTAATTTTTTATGGCCATTCAGAAAATATTTGAAGCAGTTAGGGTTTTTACCATCCAGGAAGTTTTAGTCTAGACTAGCGACAAGAGACATTGTTGAATTAGGAATCATACGGTTGGGGCCAAGTGCAGGGGCTCAAACCTGTAATCCCAGCACTTTGGGATGCTGAGGAGGGTGGATCAGGTAGTCAGGAGTTCAAGACCAGCCTGGCCAAGATTCTAAATCCTCATCTCTACTAAAATTCAAAAATTAAGGCCGGGCACGGTGGCTCACGCCTGTAATCCCAGCACTTTGGGAGGCCGAGGCGGGTGGATCGCGAGGTCAAGAGATCAAGACCATCCTGGTCAACATGGTGAAACCCCACCTCTACTAAAATTACAAAAAATTAGCTGGGCATGGTGGCGCGTGCCTGTAATCCCAGCTACTCAGGAGGCTGACGCAGGAGAATTGCCTGAACCCAGGAGGCGGAGGTTGTGGTGAGCCGAGATCGTGCCATTGCACTCCAGCCTGGGTAACA
>NW_022444690.1:722-3135 GCF_009761245.1 Sapajus apella
CAAAAATTAGCCAGGTGTGGTGGTGGGTGCCTGTAATCCCAGCTACTCAGGAGGTTGAGGCAGGGAATTGCTTGAATCCGGGAGGCAGAAGTTTCAGTGAGCTGAGACCACATCACTGCACTCTAGCCTGGGTGACAGAGCAAGACTATCTGAAAGAAGGGGAAAAAAGAAAAGAATCATATGGTTAGTGCAATAAATAGATGTGTGCAAAAAACCTTAGGCTTTACTTGGGCCACTTTATATTTTTGTGACTTCTAATGTCATCATCTTAAGAGATATTTTGGGACAGAATAGTTGTTATTACTGTTTGTATTTATTTAACCTTGCTAGGAATACATATTTATCCTCTTATAAATTACCTTGGAAAATCTTAAGAGATTTGTTTTAATTGCTTATTAGTACGTGTTATAAAATTGACAACACAGTGGCTAAAAAAGATTAAAATTAGACAAACCCTGGCATTGAAGTTTCTTTTAGGTAAACTTAGAAAAAACAGAACTGAAGATGCCCCCCGAGAGGCATAGAGTGCAGAATTCTACATAGGGTATTTTTCCTGACCGAGTTCTCTTCAGACTCACCTTATTTGGGGGTTTCATTTAGATCTGGCCGTACCTTAGATTCTTGCCTCAGAGAACTGATTAGAGAAAATCAGAGTTTTGGGTGGTGAACCCTGGTACCCTTCCTTCCTTCCTTCCCTCCTTCCTTTCTTCCTTCTTTCCTTCCTTCCTTCTCTCCCTCCCTCCCTACCTCTCTCCCTTCTTCCTTCCTTCCCTCCCTTCCTTCTTCCCTCCCTCCCTCCTTCCTTCCTTCCTCTCTCTCTCTATCTTTCTTTCTTTCTTTTTTTTGATAGACTCTTGCTCTGTAGCCCAGGCTGGAGTGCAGTGGTGTGATCTCAGCTCACTGCAACCTCTGTCTCCCAGGTTCAAGTGATTCTTATGTGTCAGCCTCCCTAGCACCAGTGTACCCACACACAGCTAATTTTTGCATTTTTAGTAGAGATGGGGTTTACTGTGTTGGCCAGGCTGGTCTCAAATTTCTGACCTAGTAATCCGCCTGCCTGGTCCTCCCAAAGTGCTTGGATTGCAGGCATGAGTCACCGTGCCCGGCTGAATCCTTCTACATTTCTAGAGGTGTTGTGCACAATTTCCTGAAACACAAAAGGAGATAAATGGAAAAAATCAAGTATATATCTTATCTTAATTTTTAAATTTTCTATTAAAACCAGTGCTTGCAGAGACTTCATTTAGCAACTTGTTTTCTATTCCTTCAGATCCAGTAGTTGTTAAAGCAGTAACAAGAAAATAAACATAAATACAATAATAATTTCTCTAAACTGCATTAACCTCTTCTTTTCTGTATCCCTCTCATCTGACTATATTTAGCTTTTATTCTATCCATTTTTTAAACAACCAATGATAGAGAAACAGAAAAGTAAATAAAAATAATGGGCCCTTTAAATAAGGGGAATTATTAGACACGTAGTACCAACCCCAGTGTGTTATGAAGATTAAATCTCATAATATGTTATTCCTAGCACAGTTCTTTGTAACATACTCTTGATCACATAGTACTTGCTTAATAAACATTGCATTAATACCTGTGTACATGCTGTTTTCCAAATGCAGACTTATTCAGACATTACTTCCTCCTAAATATCCAGGAAATAATATGATATTGTAGGATGGAGATTGATTGTCTTCATTTGTACTAAAATTATATGTGTTGTGACAAGCGTGCTGAGCATAAGGGATTCTGTGCTGTGCCTGTTTTCTCAAACTAATTCTACTGATGAGGCCGGGGGAGCAACATCAGCACTGACAGTAGACTTGATTAAAATACACACTTATGGACCCTTTGCAAACCTCCGGAATCACATTACCTAGAGTCGGGCCAAAATTACCAAGATATGCATAAGGTCATTCAAACTTGAGAGGTAATTCTTAGCTAAGTGGTTATCAGCCCAGGCTTCTAATTAGAATTACATGGCCAATTTGCAGAAATCTCTTTACTTGTGTTTATGGGCCAGAGAAACCGGGAAAAACAGGTTCTTTCATTTACTGGATATTTGACAAAATACTCTTATTAGGCCAAAAACAGTTAAATTACTGGTGAACATAATAGAAATTCAGAAATCAGTCTTTATTTCTAATCTTCTGAAAAAAATAGTCTGCAAGACACGGTCTCCAGTACATTGTACACATTGAAATTTGAGGGGTATCTTCTAACTTAACATGTCTTTTCCATCTGAAAAATATGCACAGCTCATTTTGTTTGATGCAAATACAGCACTTAAAAATATACATTTGTGTTTATGCCCTGAATTTTATACTTTGTAATCCAGAAAACTATTATATATATGCTGATGCTGTGGATTACGCCACTCTCTTTACACAGAGTTAGAGAATACATTAGA
>NW_022444691.1:0-3135 GCF_009761245.1 Sapajus apella
AAGGGATGTGGGGACCAGCCTTAGGGACATGTCCTGAGGCCATACTGCTCCCCACAAATCTCCCCTGTGAGGACCTCCTCATATGGTTGCCTCTGGGCTGACATGACTCCCAGAACAAGAAAATCTTTCCTCTCAAGTTAAGTGGCCCTCTGTGAGCAGAGTGTGTTTTCCTTCTGCCCTGGGATGCACCTTTGGGACTTAGAGATGGCCTCAAGAGAGATAGAGCAGAAAGAATGTAGACAGGTAGGTAGATAGGTAATAGGATAGATGGATGGATGGATGCACAGAGAGGGAGAATAGATGGCTGGCTGGCTGGATAGGCAGGTAGGTAGGTAGATAGATGGATGACAGGATAGATTGATGGATGGACAGATGGATGCACGCATAGGATAGATGGGTGGATGGATAGACAGATTCATAGAGTAGTAGACAGAATGGATAGATTAGGTGGATAGATAGGTAGAGTAGATATGTAGGATGGATAGATTAGATGGATGGATGGATAGCTAGATGACTGACAGATAATAGGATAAATGAATGAATGTGCAGATTGAATGGATGGGTAGATAGATATTGAGATAGAAAAATTAGGATGAATAGATTAGATATGTGAATAGATAGGTAAATTACAGGCTAGATGGATGAATGGATGTACAGATAGGATGAATGGATGAATGGATAGATGATAGATGGATAGATAAGATAGAATGGATGGATTAGATAGATGGATAGATACATAGAAACATAGATAAATATATACATAGATATATAGACATATAGGTAGGTATGTGTATATATATATAGGTAGATATGTATGTATATATACACACATATATATGTGTATATATATAGGTAGATAGATGGATAGGCAGAGAGGTAGATAGATGACAGATAGATACATAGGTAGGCAGATAGGTAGGCAGATAGAAGAGGGAGTTTATTATGGAAATTGGCTCACAGGATTATGGAGGCTGAGATGCTCCATGGTCTGCTGCCTGCAGGTTGGAGAGACAGGGACGATGGTGGTATAGCTCAGAGTCCAAAGGCCTGAGAAGGCGGAGGTCTGATGTCCAAGGGCAGGAGAAGGTGAATGTGCCGGCCCCAGAACACAGCAAATTAGCCCTTCCTCTGCTTTTTTGTGCTACCTGGGCTCTCAACAGATTGAATGAGCTCTGCCCACATTGGGGAGGCAGTTTTTCCTTCCTCAGTTTACCAAATTCAATGCCAGTCTCTTCTGGAAATGCCCTCACAGACACAACCAGAAATAATGTTAGACTGGCTATCTGGGCATCCCTTAGCCCAGTCAAGTGGACACCTAGAATTAACCATCACAGGAGGTGACGGCCCCTGCCTTGCTTACAGGTCCCTGTCACGGAGCAGGGGATGAGGGTCCTGACTCAGCTGGTGGCCACCTACCCCCAGGGCTTTAAGTTCTGGATGGGCCCCTTCATCCCCGTCATCCGTTTGTACCACCCCAATATCATCCGGCCTGTCGTCAACGCCTCAGGTACCACCTGGAACACCTGGTGGTGGGTGCTGTGGTGCGTTTGAAGCCTGCAAGTCCCTCTATCTCCAAGCTCCTGTGTGGCCCCTGAGGTACTCAGGCCTCTCCTTTCCTTCTCTCTCAGCCATCTTCCTCTTTCTTTCTTGTATTCACCAGTTCCCATCTCAGCGTCTCCTCTCTCCATTGCCCTCTAATCCCTTGTCCTGGTGTTCTGGGGTCCCAAGAGACCTCAACCCAAGGCCCTGTCCGGGAGGAACCCCCAAGCTTAAGGAGATGGATCTTGACAGAGACATCCCCAACTTCACGGGGTCAGGAAAGGGCCAGAGGGAGATGGATGACAGCCCAGAGAAGAACAAGGTCTTCTCTGGGACAGCTGGGAAGGCTTCCTGGAGGAGGAGTTGCCGCAGCTGTGTCTGGAACAATGAGTAGGAATGTTTGAAAGGAGAGTGTGGGGTGATGCAATTGGGCATCGTTAGTATTCAAGGTCCCGTGCCAGGCCTAGCATCACCTTGCCTGTCCCAAAGCCCTTGGGACAATGAGGAGGACTTGTGGCTGCTGGAGGACCCCAGCTATTATTTCCATGATGTCCGCCTCTCTGGTGTGGGTCAATTCCTTCTACCCTAAAATCCTGTAGCTTGTCTGCCCTAAGTTCATTGCTCTCCGCTCTAGACCCTGGCAATCTCCAAAAGGAGACTCCACCCCAGCTTGCGACCCTTTCCTTGACCACTGTGCTTACCATCTTGGACAGGTCAGGCCAAGCAGGGGAATGGGCAGCATCCTACAGAGAACGTGGGTCTTATCTCAAAATTCTGCATGACTCTGGGCTGGTTCCTAGCTGTCTCTGGTTATTGAGGTCTTTTTCAGTTGTGAGTGGTGGAAACCCAACCTGGTGTGGTCTAAGTAACGAAGGAGAATCTATTGACTTTAAAGTCCAGGGAGGGTGGCCTTCAGGCATGGCTGGATCCAGATCTCATACAATGTCACTGGGAATCTCTCTTCGTCTCTTGGCTCTAGCTTTCTCCACTTCACTTTTCCTTTCATGGCAGCCTTTTCCTCATGACATCAAGGATGAGTCCCAGAAGCTCAGTTCCCATGGGAAAGCCCACATTTCCCCCAGAGTTCCCAGAAATGGCCCATGATTTATCCTGGCCTGGGTCACAGGACCAATTTTTCCTCCAGTCCCTGTGTCTCTGATGGCCCAACCTTGGCAGGTCTGAGGCTTCCAGAGCTACTGTTTTGGGGACGCAAAGAAGTTTGATGGTTAAGGAATCAGGCCATGGATGCAGACAGACCCAGCCTCAGGCCTCAGGCTTATGGTCTGGGACTGTGGGTAGTGACTTTTATCATGCAGAGCCTCAGTCTCTGCATGTGGTAAATGGGATGAACACAGTCAGGGAACGTGGTGTGTGGCTCCACATGGGGAAAGACCTTTTCTGTCTGTGTCAATGAGGGACTGGAGAGCCCTGCATGGAGGATGTGAGCAGGAAGCTCATGGGGCTCAGCACTGAGGGGAGGATGAGATGCCGCTGGAAACTCTCAGGGCGAGGGCCTCGACCTCTTCCCTGCAGAGCCTTCTCTCTGACAGCCCAGGAGAGCATGAACTGGGTCCTGTGTGTTTTTCTCCAGATTCG
>NW_022444692.1:0-3135 GCF_009761245.1 Sapajus apella
AAGGGATGTGGGGACCAGCCTTAGGGACATGTCCTGAGGCCATACTGCTCCCCACAAATCTCCCCTGTGAGGACCTCCTCATATGGTTGCCTCTGGGCTGACATGACTCCCAGAACAAGAAAATCTTTCCTCTCAAGTTAAGTGGCCCTCTGTGAGCAGAGTGTGTTTTCCTTCTGCCCTGGGATGCACCTTTGGGACTTAGAGATGGCCTCAAGAGAGATAGAGCAGAAAGAATGTAGACAGGTAGGTAGATAGGTAATAGGATAGATGGATGGATGGATGCACAGAGAGGGAGAATAGATGGCTGGCTGGCTGGATAGGCAGGTAGGTAGGTAGATAGATGGATGACAGGATAGATTGATGGATGGACAGATGGATGCACGCATAGGATAGATGGGTGGATGGATAGACAGATTCATAGAGTAGTAGACAGAATGGATAGATTAGGTGGATAGATAGGTAGAGTAGATATGTAGGATGGATAGATTAGATGGATGGATGGATAGCTAGATGACTGACAGATAATAGGATAAATGAATGAATGTGCAGATTGAATGGATGGGTAGATAGATATTGAGATAGAAAAATTAGGATGAATAGATTAGATATGTGAATAGATAGGTAAATTACAGGCTAGATGGATGAATGGATGTACAGATAGGATGAATGGATGAATGGATAGATGATAGATGGATAGATAAGATAGAATGGATGGATTAGATAGATGGATAGATACATAGAAACATAGATAAATATATACATAGATATATAGACATATAGGTAGGTATGTGTATATATATATAGGTAGATATGTATGTATATATACACACATATATATGTGTATATATATAGGTAGATAGATGGATAGGCAGAGAGGTAGATAGATGACAGATAGATACATAGGTAGGCAGATAGGTAGGCAGATAGAAGAGGGAGTTTATTATGGAAATTGGCTCACAGGATTATGGAGGCTGAGATGCTCCATGGTCTGCTGCCTGCAGGTTGGAGAGACAGGGACGATGGTGGTATAGCTCAGAGTCCAAAGGCCTGAGAAGGCGGAGGTCTGATGTCCAAGGGCAGGAGAAGGTGAATGTGCCGGCCCCAGAACACAGCAAATTAGCCCTTCCTCTGCTTTTTTGTGCTACCTGGGCTCTCAACAGATTGAATGAGCTCTGCCCACATTGGGGAGGCAGTTTTTCCTTCCTCAGTTTACCAAATTCAATGCCAGTCTCTTCTGGAAATGCCCTCACAGACACAACCAGAAATAATGTTAGACTGGCTATCTGGGCATCCCTTAGCCCAGTCAAGTGGACACCTAGAATTAACCATCACAGGAGGTGACGGCCCCTGCCTTGCTTACAGGTCCCTGTCACGGAGCAGGGGATGAGGGTCCTGACTCAGCTGGTGGCCACCTACCCCCAGGGCTTTAAGTTCTGGATGGGCCCCTTCATCCCCGTCATCCGTTTGTACCACCCCAATATCATCCGGCCTGTCGTCAACGCCTCAGGTACCACCTGGAACACCTGGTGGTGGGTGCTGTGGTGCGTTTGAAGCCTGCAAGTCCCTCTATCTCCAAGCTCCTGTGTGGCCCCTGAGGTACTCAGGCCTCTCCTTTCCTTCTCTCTCAGCCATCTTCCTCTTTCTTTCTTGTATTCACCAGTTCCCATCTCAGCGTCTCCTCTCTCCATTGCCCTCTAATCCCTTGTCCTGGTGTTCTGGGGTCCCAAGAGACCTCAACCCAAGGCCCTGTCCGGGAGGAACCCCCAAGCTTAAGGAGATGGATCTTGACAGAGACATCCCCAACTTCACGGGGTCAGGAAAGGGCCAGAGGGAGATGGATGACAGCCCAGAGAAGAACAAGGTCTTCTCTGGGACAGCTGGGAAGGCTTCCTGGAGGAGGAGTTGCCGCAGCTGTGTCTGGAACAATGAGTAGGAATGTTTGAAAGGAGAGTGTGGGGTGATGCAATTGGGCATCGTTAGTATTCAAGGTCCCGTGCCAGGCCTAGCATCACCTTGCCTGTCCCAAAGCCCTTGGGACAATGAGGAGGACTTGTGGCTGCTGGAGGACCCCAGCTATTATTTCCATGATGTCCGCCTCTCTGGTGTGGGTCAATTCCTTCTACCCTAAAATCCTGTAGCTTGTCTGCCCTAAGTTCATTGCTCTCCGCTCTAGACCCTGGCAATCTCCAAAAGGAGACTCCACCCCAGCTTGCGACCCTTTCCTTGACCACTGTGCTTACCATCTTGGACAGGTCAGGCCAAGCAGGGGAATGGGCAGCATCCTACAGAGAACGTGGGTCTTATCTCAAAATTCTGCATGACTCTGGGCTGGTTCCTAGCTGTCTCTGGTTATTGAGGTCTTTTTCAGTTGTGAGTGGTGGAAACCCAACCTGGTGTGGTCTAAGTAACGAAGGAGAATCTATTGACTTTAAAGTCCAGGGAGGGTGGCCTTCAGGCATGGCTGGATCCAGATCTCATACAATGTCACTGGGAATCTCTCTTCGTCTCTTGGCTCTAGCTTTCTCCACTTCACTTTTCCTTTCATGGCAGCCTTTTCCTCATGACATCAAGGATGAGTCCCAGAAGCTCAGTTCCCATGGGAAAGCCCACATTTCCCCCAGAGTTCCCAGAAATGGCCCATGATTTATCCTGGCCTGGGTCACAGGACCAATTTTTCCTCCAGTCCCTGTGTCTCTGATGGCCCAACCTTGGCAGGTCTGAGGCTTCCAGAGCTACTGTTTTGGGGACGCAAAGAAGTTTGATGGTTAAGGAATCAGGCCATGGATGCAGACAGACCCAGCCTCAGGCCTCAGGCTTATGGTCTGGGACTGTGGGTAGTGACTTTTATCATGCAGAGCCTCAGTCTCTGCATGTGGTAAATGGGATGAACACAGTCAGGGAACGTGGTGTGTGGCTCCACATGGGGAAAGACCTTTTCTGTCTGTGTCAATGAGGGACTGGAGAGCCCTGCATGGAGGATGTGAGCAGGAAGCTCATGGGGCTCAGCACTGAGGGGAGGATGAGATGCCGCTGGAAACTCTCAGGGCGAGGGCCTCGACCTCTTCCCTGCAGAGCCTTCTCTCTGACAGCCCAGGAGAGCATGAACTGGGTCCTGTGTGTTTTTCTCCAGATTCG
>NW_022444693.1:0-378 GCF_009761245.1 Sapajus apella
ACTTCCTGCCAGCTGCTCTTTCTCTGCTGCAATAGCCTGAAGCCTCAAATTAACTGGGGTCACAAGACGGGGGCCTGGATGGGAGGAGCATCCCTGCCACACTCCCACACCAGGTCACGATGGACAACAGGCATGCATGAAAGTGGAGCTGCTTTTCACAAGAGCCCCGGATATATCTGTTACTGCTCATTACGTGGCACCATCGAGTCTATTCTGACTGATACGGTGTGCAGGGGAGCTCCATCTGCAGAGGCACAAAGCAGAACAAGATGGAGGCAAGATTTTCCTGCAAAAATACCAGACTTTCTTCTTCAGTTTTGGGAAGCTGAGACCTCGCTATCCTCAGATGAAGCTTGGGACACAGCCACAAACCAGTGA
>NW_022444693.1:388-586 GCF_009761245.1 Sapajus apella
ATAAATTCAAGGACTAGGAATTCCATTGTTAATTGGGATGAAAGTCCTTCATCCATTTTAGAGGCTTGCATACTCGTGATACCAAGAGGGCAATCATGGCAATATTAAAACCAAAACCAAAGGGGTGTAGGGGCTCATGCCTGTCATCCCAGCAGTTTGAGAGGCTGAGGCAGGTGAATCACTTGAGGTCAGGAGTTC
>NW_022444693.1:596-1864 GCF_009761245.1 Sapajus apella
CCTGGGGACCCACAGCCCCTTCAGGGCCCAAAGCTCAGTGGCAGCTCCCACTCAGTCCATCTTTGGCTTGGCCTCTGTGTCCTGAGGCCCCAGATTCATCCAGAGACACAGAGCAAAGGGCCCAGGGGTGCTAGGGGTGGGGTGGGCACTGAGTGATTCTGGCCATGGTGTTAGAGCAGGAGTCCCAGGAGGCACCCAGGAGGTGAATGGTGGCCACCTATGGCCACCCATGGCCACTGACCAGCCGCCAGGGTCCCTAGTGGCTGCAGAGGCCCCTCCCCCCACCCTTGCCGGCTCCTGCCAGCCTCCGGCCACCCTCAGCAGCAGCTCGCCTTGGTGGTGAAGGAGGCGGTCTTGGCGTAGTGGGTTCAGCATCTGGTCACAGGTCAGGTTGTGATGGTCAATACGTCCCTCTTGATGGTCCAGAGGAGGTAGGGCATCTCGTTTTTTACCAACCTAGACTGGCAAGAAGAAAGTCTTTGTTGATAGGCAGCAGTCAAGGTTCACGCCAGCCGGGACGTGTCAGAGCGAGGCGAACATCAGAGGATAAATTGTGCGCAGCATGAAGCTCCCAGCCGTGCTCCTTGAGGGCCTCCTGCACACGGGGCCTGGGGCACAGCCAGGACCACACAGGGTTCCACTCAGGGGCCTGGTGCTCTGGAGAGCCACCCCTGATGTGGGAGCTACAGATGGGACCTGAGCCCTCCACATGGGGTCTCCATGGGTTGGGGATGAGCCACTGGCCAAGATAGAATACAAAACACTTCACGACCAGGAGCTCACAGTCCCCGAGATGGAGGCCCCCAGGCCTGCACCACCCGCAGAGCCCCACCTGAGCCCCAGGCACCGGCCTCTGATCCTGCCCTGCTGATAGAGGGGTTGGGCAGGGAGCTGGGGCCTGAGGCCAGGGCGTCCTGTTGGCGCTTTTCTGTTTACAACAATGGCCCATGTTGAGTCAAAATTCCAACCAGGCCAGGCATGGTGGTGCAGGCAGGACTGTAATCCCAGCACTTTGGGAGCCTGAGGTGGGCGGATCACGAGGTCAAGAGATTGAGACCTTCCTGGCCAACATGGCGAAACCCTGTCTCTACTGAAAGTGCAAAAATTAGCTGGGCGTGGTGGTGTGCACCTGTAGTCCCAGCTACTCGGGAGGCTGAGACAGCAGACTCACTTGAGCCCAAGAGGTGGAGGTTGCAGTGAGCAGAGATTGCACCACTGCACTCCAGCCTGGGCAATAAAGTGAGACTCTGTCTCCAAAAAAAAAAAAA
>NW_022444693.1:1964-3134 GCF_009761245.1 Sapajus apella
GAAAAGAATTGAAAAGAATTCCAACCATACAAAGAGATTCAAGAAAGAAAAACATTCTTCAAAATCCTCCCCCAAGAGATAATCTCTGACCTGACACCTTGGGGAGCAGCCATCTGAGTCGGTCTCTGCAGACAAGTGCGTGTGGACACGCAGACATGCACATTTACCTGCATGGGCAGAATCCCACACACGACATTCCACAAGGTGGAAGGTTCCATGCGGTGCCCTGTGAGTGCAGGCTGGGCCTCCCTCCGCCCTGCTCTGTGCAGACCCCAGGACACCCAGCCCCTCTATCAGCAGGGCAGGACTTCATGGTCTGACCTCCTGTTCCTACCCTTGGAGTGGCATTTGTCAGTTTCCTTGTCATTTTCAGATAGAAGTCTTGTTTTTAACATGTTTTGAATTATCTTAGAAATATGAAAGTGTAAGGCTGGGCCTGGTGGCTCACACCTGTAATCCCAGAACATTGGGAGGTCAAGGCTGGTGGATCACCTGAGGTCAGGAGTTCAAGACCAGCCTGGCCAACAGGTGAAACCCGTCTCTATTAAAAATACAAAAATTAGCCAGTTGTTGTGATGTGCACCTGTAATCCCAGCTACTCGGGAGGCTGAGGCAAGAGAATCACTTGAACCTGGGAGGCAGAGGTTGCAGTGAGCTGAGATTGAGCCTCTGCACTCCTGCCTGGGTAACAAGAGTGAAACTCTGTCTCAAAAAAAAAAAGAAAAGAAAAGAAAAGAAAAATATAAAAGTGTAAATAATAGCATACTAACCGCTAATCACTAACCACTGCATCCTGGGGTGAGAAACAGCATCCTCAACAGAACCAAAGTCCCCCCAGTCACACCCATCAGGTAACTGCCACCTGCATTTCTCTCCTCCACACCCAGTGAGCAGAATGTTTCTGTCCCCCCGAAATGCATGTGTTGCGGTCCTCACCTCCAGGCGATGGCATAGGAGGCATGGCTCTAGGATTAGGTCGTGAGCATGAGGCCCTTATAAAGTGGCCCCAGAAAAACCCTTGCCCGTGTGAGGACACAGAAAGATGTCAGCTGTCTGTGAAGCAGGGCGCCCTCATCAGCCCAGCCATGCTGCCCCTGACCCAGCCTCCAGCCTCCAGAGCAGTGAGGAATGTTCTTTCCCGGGACCTGCAGAGCCGCTGGAGCACTCACA
>NW_022444694.1:0-2640 GCF_009761245.1 Sapajus apella
GTGCCCAGCTAATTTTTGTCTTTTTAGTAGAGTTGGGCATTCACCATATTGGCCAGGTTGATTTCTAACGCCTGACCTCAGGTGATCTACCTGCGTTAGCCTCCCAAAGTGCTGGGACTATAGGTGTGTGCCACAATGCCTGGCTAATTTTTGTTTTTAGTAGAGACGGGGTTTTGCCATGTTGCCCAGGCTGGTCTCGAACTTCTGACCTCAGGTGATCTGCCCACCTCGGCCTCCCAGATTGCTGGGATTACAGGCATGAGCCACCGCGCCCAGCCTGTTTTAGTGTTTTTTTTTTGTTTTTGTTTTTGTTTTTTAATTTGCTATTTAATGTTCTAAGTAAGAAAAAGTTTTAAATTTAAATTGTAGCATACGTTTTACCATTCATCTTTATTTTAAATGCAAATATAAGAGTACAGCTGACTCTCGAGCAATGCAGGGGTTGGGGCGCTGATGCCTGTGCAACTGAAAATCCACGTATAACTTTCAATGCACCCAAAACAACTAATAGCCTACTGTTGACTGGAAGCCTTACTGATCACATAAACAATTAATACATATTTCATGTGTTATATGTAATAGATGCTGTATTCTTGCCATAAAGCAAGCTAGACAAAAGCAAATGTGATTGAAATCATAAGGAATAGAAAATATGTTTACTGTTCATTCAGCAGAAGTGGCTCATCATAAGGTATGCATCCTCTTCACGTTGAGTAGGGTGAGGAGGGAGGAGAAAGGCAGGGGGTGATCTTGCTGTCTCAAGCAGGGCCGAGGTGGAAGAAAGTCACATGTCAGTGGATCCCGCAGTTCAAATCCATGTTGTTCAAAGGTCAGCTGTATTAATGTGTATGCAGAATCACCAAAATTACACAGTTCATCTTTCGTAGCTCATAAATACCAGATGGTGAGAGAGAATAAAACCATCTCAATGGTTTCATCTCACTCCTGGATATATGCACATTCTAAAATCCAGTCCGTCTAGCTTTTGCTTAGCAGTGAGGAAGGAAAGACTGAAAGACAGAGGCACTGTAGGGTTCTCTTTCCTCCTGTGTCTTCATTTTCTGCGTAAATGTTGGCTAATAGAGGGGTGTTAACATGAGTGAGAAGGGACAATGGGGCTCCTCGGTCACTGTCTTCTTTCTGTGTTTGAAGTAAATCTGGTTCAAACAGAAAATGTCGCCTCTGGGCCTGTCATTATCCCCTGCCCCTTACTCGGTCACAGACATACGTGTTTATCTTCTAATTGCTTTTGAGTTTTGCCAATTCCTCCACATTCTAGATTCTGAGCTTATGGAGCAAAGTCAACGTTAGATGCAAGTCGGGGAGCAAGGAATGGTGGACCCAGATATTGTTGTCTCCTCTGCTCACACACAGGCTACTTTGTCCCATTAGACCTTGCTTACTGGCTGGGCACAATGGCTCACGCCTAATTTGAGACCAGGCTGGCCAACATGGTAAAAACCCGACTCTACTAAAAATACAAAAAATTAGCTGGTTGTGGTACCAGATGCCTGTAATCCCAGCTACTCTGGAGCCTGAAGCAGGAGAATTGCTTGAACCTGGAAGGCAGAGGCTGCAGTGAGCCAAGAACCACACTCCAGCCTGGGCAACAAGAACAAAGAAACTCCATCTAAATAAAAAGCAAAGAATTCATGATGCAACAGCAGAGCGTTGTGCACCTGTCCGACTCCTCTCCACCCTCCACTGCTTTCCTCTTGGCAACCACCTGCAAACTTAACACTTTCAGCTTTTTCTTGTTTTTACCTTCCTATTTCCAAAAAGCATTGCTACACTCTCATTTATTGATTTTCCGGCTTAGATATTATCTGGAATGTTGAGATTTAGCATGCTTACAGCACTTCCTACACATGCATTTGTTCCCCCTACCTCCCATCCCAATTTAGTGACATTTGGATTAAGTCCGTATTCCACATTTTCATTATTATGACTCAATCTTTATGGCTGAACTAAGTATTGTAATAAGATAGCATTTCTTTTATTTATTTTTGTTTGTTTTTGAGACAGTGTCACTCCATTGCCCAGGCTGGAGTGCAGTGGCATGATCTTGGCTCACTGTAGTCTCTGCCTCCCAAGTTCAAGTGATTCTCCTGCCTCAGCCTCCTGAGTAGGTGGGATTATAGGCACCCGCCACCACACCGGATAATTTTTGTATTTTTAGTAGAGATGGGGTTACCATGTTGGCCAGGCTTGTCTTGAACTCGTGACCTCAAGTGATTCACACACCTTGGCTTCCCAAAGTGCTGGGATGACAGGCATGAGCCACTGTGCCCCACCTAGACAGCATTTCTTTTTCAGAACAAGCTTTTTATTTGCTTCGTTTTTGTTTGCTTCTCCAGGCTTTTCAAATCCTTTAACAGTTTTATAAAATGTCTCTTAATCCAGTTTTCCCAAAGATAATCCCTACCAGATAATTCAGTGTGGGAATGTACCTTTTTGGTTTTTTTATTTGTTTTGGTGGAACACATCCTCAAGTAGCTTTCTGAGAAAGAGTGCATGGAGGTAAATGTTTGCCGGTCTCAAAGTGTCTTTATGCTTCCCTCACTTCTGATTGATATTTTAATTTGATACCAGCTTCAGGGTTGGAAAGTTGCTCCTCTTTAGAATGTCAAAGGCATTTTT
>NW_022444694.1:2650-3132 GCF_009761245.1 Sapajus apella
ACATCTGACCAATTTCCATTTTTGTTTCATTTTGTTTTGTTTCTTTGGAGACAGAGCCTCGCTGTGCTGCCCAGGCTGGAGTGCAGTGAGGCAATCTCGGCTCACTGCAACCTCTGCGCCCTGGGTTCAAGCAATTCTCCTGCCTCTGCTTCCCAAGGAACTGAGACTACAGGCTCGTGTCACCACGCCTAACTAATTTTTCTATTTTTTTTTGTTTTTTGAGACGGAGTTTCACTCATGTTACCCAGGCTGGAGTGCAATGGCGCGATCTCGGCTCACCACAACCTCCGCCTCCTGGGTTCAGGCAATTCTCCTGCCTCAGCCTCCTGAGTAGCTGGGATTACAGTTGTGCACCACCATGCCCAGCCAAAATTTTGTATTTTTAGTAGAGACGGGGTTTCACCATGTTGACCAGGATGGTCTCGATCTCTTGACCTCGTGATCCACCCGCCTCGACCTCCCAAAGTGCTGGGATTACAGGC
>NW_022444695.1:0-3132 GCF_009761245.1 Sapajus apella
TCTTGGCTTCTACCAAAATCATTTATATTTACCCACTGTGTCAACAGTTTCCCATAGGGCTCCAAATGCTTCCTATACCAATGTGCTGCTGGTCACTAAAGAAAAAGCAAACAAATCACTAAGTAATACAACAAATGATAAAATGGCAATAAAATGTAATATTGCGTAAATACAACCGTACACATGCTAAATCTAGATAAATATATTATTCCAGTGATAAAAATATATGTGTATCTTGTACCCTAAGGCACTGGATCAAACCTTGTGTCTGTCTATACAAAGACATTGATAGAATAAAGTACAGACATAATCATAATCATGATCATAAATATATTTATAGTAGTATAATGAAAAGCATGTAATACAAATTGAAGTGACTATTTTTGTTACCCATCAAAAACTGTCTTTAATAAATGTAAGATAAAATATATTAATAGAAATTACTAAATATACAAAACATTAAAGCAATTACCTTTCAAGCCTCAAAGTTGTAAAACATTATTTATCAAATTTTTGAAAGAGATAGCTCTGCATAAATGATGTAAAAATTAAGTAGGATATATGTTTAACAACGAGCTAGCTATAGAAACTAAACTTTTAAAAATCTTTTCAGAAGGAAGCACCCAGTGCATCCTCTGAGGTAAGATTTTTTTTCAGAGAAGATTTATGAACCATAATAGTAAAATTCTCTAATGATCTAGAAGACTTAGCTGGTTGTCATTTTTTTCTTCCACAGACTCTAGAAAACCTTTCAAGCAGTGAGGTAAGATAACATTCTACCCAATTTTAGAGCATTAAAATCCTGTGCTATCTTTCTATGACGTTACATCATGGCAGTTAAGCTAATGCAGGTATGTTAATGACATATAAGTTCTGGTCTATATTTCCTTTATATATGTTTAAGGACAATAAATGTCTGGATAATACAACAATGTAGAACTTTCTGCATTGGCTTGATACTTGAAATTGTGTCATTTCGCTTCCTTTTTTTTTTTTTTAATGTTTTGTGTCTTGAACTCTCTTTGCTCTGAACTCATTCACCTTAAGTATTTATTGAGGGCATTCTATGGGTTAGACATTGAATAGGAACAGTGGTAGAAACTGAAATAATAGAGATGCCAGTGGTAGTTAAGAGCTTGCAAAGTAGTAGGTAGGCAGAAATGCAAAAGGACATATTTTATAATTACAATAGTTACTTTATAAGAAGTAGCTTTTTGAGACGGAGTTTCGCTCTTGTTACCCAGGCTGGAGTGCAATGGCGCGATCTTGGCTCACTGCAACCTCCACCTCCGCGGTTCAGGCAATTCTCCTGCCTCAGCCTCCCGAGTAGCTGGGACTACAGGCACGCACCACCATGCCCAGCTAATTTTTTGTATTTTTAGTAGAGATGGGATTTCACTATGTTGACCAGGATGGTCTCGATCTCTTGACCTCGTGATCCACCCGCCTCGGCCTCCCAAAGTGTTGGGATTACAGGTGTGAGCCACCGCTCCTGGCCCCCGCTATTTGTTCTTACACCACTCTTCTTGGGTGTGTGATCACTTGATAAGTAAATGATACATCAACAATTGGTCTCTTCATAAAGGTTATATGATCCTTAAGGGAAGTGTTTAATTCTTATGATTAATTTGAATTGAACTAAAAATGATTAACATAATGTATCAATTGTTACTGGAATCTATTTTCAATGAGTATTTTCTTTTTAAAAAAATCAGATCGAGTTTTAGAGATCATTTCCTGTAGGGAATGAGCATGGTAGTAGAGAGAAATTAGCATCTATTAATTTTTTTTTTGTACAAGAGCTTCTTGACTGCATTCATCTGACTTTCTTTTATATAACAAGTTTATATAGAACAGTGTAACATGTAAGCTTTAATGATTATACAAAATTATTACTTTTATCAAACAATTATGCCTTTATTTCCTGATTTATATTCCAAAGTAAGAATTACTAGAACTAAACCTGATTTTATTTTACATTTTTCTGTAGGAATCTATTACACAATACAAGGTACATTTTCACATTTAAAATGTACATGTTTTCAAAATTTCTTGTTTAATTTTTACAGATGGTAACATATTTTTATATATGACTTATTTTTAGCAGAAAGTTGAGGAGGTTCACCATGAGGAACAGCAGCAAAGAGAGGTAATTTGTTCCTGATAAGTAGATTTCTAAAGTGATTATCAAATATAATACATACAAAAATATTTATAATGGATATGTTGATTCAAAAGAATGATAACAAAATAAATGCAATGTGGCACTAATTCTACACAGATTTTTTACCAGCTGTATACACCCTGTCATTACCATACCCACCTTGAGAATAAGAGGATCACAGTTAGCAAACTGGAAATACTCCCACTAATGTGCACTTACTGAAAACAGATATACCATTAGAAATATCATTATGTATTTAGTCTATATTCTAGAAATTATGAGTTTTGAAATGCATGGATATCCTAGAAAACATATTAACTTTATCAATGTTTAACTTTTTACAGTGGTTGCTGGGTATATGGCATTTTAAAATAAATGATTTTAAAAATCTATGTAGAATTAGTGCCATATTGCCTTTATTCCATTAAGGAAAAGACAAAATCCTCGATTTCATTAAATCACATTTATCATGATGTATTTACCTAGTTACAATTTTCAGTTGCTTTGTGTATCAGTGAATTGTTTGGTGCTCACATAAATTATTTTCAAAATCAAATTTAAGTAAAAATATCGATGTCTCTTGAAGGACTCAAGAAAACCATCTTCTCCCAAGGGAAGAAATGCAAGAATTTGGCCCCTGTTAAACTACTTCCTGAGATTAGCCACAAATTAAGACTGATTTTCTTTTTCATTAAACCAAACCAGAACAAAATAAACCTTGAAATTGTCCCTCTAAGTCTTTTTAAATCAATCTCTTTTCATTATATGAAAAGAATTTGGTCTATTATTGGAACAATTGTGTTGAAAAGTAAATGCTCTCTGAAGACCAAAGTGTATAGCTACAGCTATCCAGGCAATTCAGGAAAAGGTAAAAGAAAAGTCTCTGAAATATCCAAGCATTGATTTCACTTTGGCCTGTGCAGTTACTCATAAAGTGAGTGGATTAAAATCTTTTAACAAACATTTTA
>NW_022444696.1:0-3131 GCF_009761245.1 Sapajus apella
CTAGCTTAAATTCTTACAGCCAACACAGCAGTCTGAGCTTGACCTGGGATGTTTGAGCTTGGTGAGGGGTGGTGGGAGGGCGTCTACCATTACTGAGTCTCCAGTAGGTGATTTTAACATCAGTGTAAACAAAGTCACTGGGAAGTTCAAACTGGGTGGAGCCCACAGCAGTTCAGCAAGGCCTCTGTAGGCAGACTGTGTCACTAGACTCCCTCCTCGCTGGGCAAGGCATCTCTGAAAAGAAGGCAGCAGCCCATCAGGGACTTATAAAAGCCCCCACCTTCCTGGGACAGAGCACTTGGGTACAGGAGGCTGTTGCGGGTACAGCTTCAGCATACTTAAACATTCCTGCCTGGCAGCTCTGAATAGAGCAGCAGATCTACCAGCAGAGCAGTTCAGCTCTGATAAGGGATAGACTGCCTCCTCAAGTGGCTCCCTGACTCCCTTGTATCCTGACTGGGAAACACCTCCCAGTAGGGGCCAATAGACACCCCATATGGGAGAGCTCTGGCTGGCATCTGGTGAGTACCATTCTGAGATGAAGCTACCAGAGAAAGGAACAGGAAGCAATCTTTGCTGTTATGCAGCCCCTGCTGGTGATTTCCAGGCAAGTAGGGTCTGGAGTGGACCTCCAGCAAACTCCAGCAGACCTGCAGCAGAGGTGCCTGACTGTTAGAAGGAAAACTAACAAACAGAAAGAAATAGTCTCAACATCAACAGAAAGGATGTCCATTCAGAGACCCATTCCAAAGGTCGCTGACTCAAAGACCAAGGTAGATAAATCCATAAAGATGGGAAGAAACCAGTGGAAAAAGGCTGAAAATTCCAAAAACCAGAATGCCTCTTCTCCTCCAAGGGATCACAACTCCTCACCAGCAAGGAAACAAAACAGGACAGAGAATGAGTTTGACAAATTGACAGAAGCAGGCTTTGGAAGGTGGATAATAACAAACTTCTCCAAGCTAAAGAAGCATGTTCTAACTCAATGCAAGGAAGCTAAGAATCTTGAAAAATATAGATGAAATGCTAACTGGAATAACTAGTTTAGAATAGAACATAAATGATCCGACAGAACTGAAAAACACAGCATGAGAACTTCATGAAGCATACACAAGTGTCAATAGCCAAATCAATCAAGTGGAAAAAAGGGTATCAGAGATTGAAGATCAACTCAATGAAATAAAGTGAGAAGATAAGATTAGAGAAAAAAGAGTGAAAAGAAATGAACAAAGCCTCCAAGAAATATGGGGTTACGTGAAAAGACCCAATCTATGTTTGATCAGTGTAGCTGAAAGTGATGAACAGAATGAAACCAAGTTGGAAAACACCCTTCAGGATATTATCCAGGAGAACTTCTTCAACCTAGCAAGGCAGGCCAACATTCAAATTCAGGAAATACAGAGAACACCACAAAGATACTCTTTGAGAACAACCCAAGACACATAATCGTCAGATTCACCAGGACTGAAATGAAGGAAAAATGCTAAGAGCAGCCAGAGAGAAAGTTCTGGTTATCCACAAAGGGAAGCCCATCAAACTCACAGTAGATCTCTTGGGAGAAAATCTACAAGCCAAAAGAGGCCAATATTCAACAATTTTTTTTTTTTTTTGAGACATAGTCTCACTCTGTATCCCAGGCTGGAGTGCAATGACTTGATCTTGGCTCACTGAGACCTCCACCTCCCAGGTTCAAGTGAGTCTCCTGCCTCACCTTCCCAAGTAGCTGGGATTACAGGTGCGTGCCACTACACCTGGCTAATTTTTGTATTTTTAGTAGAGATGGAGTGTCACTATGTTGGGGTAGGCTGGTCTCGAACTCCTGACCTCAGATGATCTGCCCACCTCAGCCTCCCAAAGTGCTGGGATTACAGGCCTGAGCCACCATGCCTGGCCTCAACTTTCGGTGTTGAACGATGAGAGCACATGGACACAGGCAGGGGAGCACTACACACTGGGGTCAGTTGGGGGGAAATAGGGGAGGGATGGTGGGGGGTGGGAAGCTGGGGAGAGATAGCAAGGGGAGAAATGCCAGATGTAGGTGATGGGGAGGAAGGCAGCAAATCACACTGCCACGTGTGTTCCTATGCAACAATTTTGCATGTTCTTCACATGTACCCCAAAACCTAAAATGCAATAAAATAAATAAATGGGAAAAAAAAAAAAAAAAAAAAGAATTTTCAACCTAGAATTTCATATCCAGGCAAACTAAGATTTAAGCAAAGGAGAAATAAAATCCTTTATGGACAACCAACTGCTGAGAGATTTTGTCACCACTAGGCCTGCCTTACAAGAGCTCCTGAAGGAAGCAATAAACATGGAAAGGAACAACCAGTACCAGCCACTGCAAAAACATACCAAATTGAAAAGACCATCAACACAATGAAAAACTGCCATAAACTAATGGGCAAAATAACCAGCTAGCATCATAATGGCAGGATCAAACTCACACATAACAATATGAACATTAAATGTAAACGAACTACATGCCCCAATTAAAAGACACAGGCTGGCAAATTGGATAGAGTGAAGACCCATCGGGTGCTGTATTCAGGAGACCTGTCTCTCATGCAAAGACACACATAAGCTCAAAATAAAGGGATGGAGGAATATTAACCAAGGAAATGGAAAGCAAAAAAATGTAGTAGTTGCAATTCTAGTCTCTGATAAAACAGACTTTAAACCAACAAAGATCAAAAAAGACAAAGAAGGGCATTAGATAATGGTAAAGGGATCAATGCAACAAGAAGACCTAACTATCCAAAATATATATGCACCCAACACAGGAGCACCCAGATTCATACAGCAAGTTCTTAGAGACCTACAAAGAGACTTAGACTCCCACATATTAATTATGGGATGCTTTAACACTCTACTGTCAATATTAGACAGATCAATGAGACAGAAAATTAACAAGTATATCCAGGACTTGAACTCAGATCTGGACCAAGCGGACCTAATAGACATCTATAGAATTTTCCATCCCAAATCCACAGAATATACATTCTTCTCAGAACCACATCACACTTTTTCTAAAATAGACCACATAACTGGAAATAAAACACTCCTAGCAAATGCAAAATAACAGAAATCATAACAGTCTCTCAGACCACAGTGCAATCAAATTAGAACTC
>NW_022444697.1:0-208 GCF_009761245.1 Sapajus apella
GTTTTATTTTGAAAAGAAGTCTCACTCTGTTGCTGAGACTGGAGTGTACAGTGGTATGATCTCGGCTCACTGCAACCTCCGCCTCCTGGGTTCAAGCGATGCCCTGCCTCAGCCTCCCGAGTAGCTGGGATTACAGGCACCTGCCACCACACTGGGCTAATTGCTGTAGTTTTGGTTTTTTTTTTTTTTTTTTTTTTTTTTTTTTTTT
>NW_022444697.1:308-3131 GCF_009761245.1 Sapajus apella
TCTCTTGACCTCGTGATCCACCCGCCTCGGCCTCCCAAAGTGCTGGGATTACAGGCTTGAGCCACCGCGCCCGGCCCCAATTGCTGTAGTTTTAGTAGAGATGGGGTTACACCATCTTGGCTAGGCTGGTCTTGAACTCCTGACCTCATGATCTACCTGCCTTGGCCTCCCAAAGTGCTGGAATTACAGGCATGAACTACCATGCCCAGCCTACATGGTTTTTGCATATTTATTTCTTTATTTATTTTTGAGACAGAGTCTTGCTCTGGGACCTGGAGTCACATGCTGGGGCGCAGTGGCTTGATCTCAACTCACTGCAACCTCTGCTCCCCAACTTCAAGTGATTCTTCTGCTTCAGCCTCCTGAGTAGCTGAGATTACAGGCTCAAGCCACCACACCAGGCTTATTCTTGTATTTTTAGCAGAGATGGGGTTTTACCACGTTGGCCAGCTGGTCTCAAACTCCTGACCTCAAGTGGTCCGCCCGCCCGGGCCCCTCAAACTGCTGGGATTACAGGCGTAAGCCACAGCGCCCAGTAATTACGTGGTTTTTCTATCCTTCCATTTTTTGGAATTATTTTTGGCTTATTAGCTGTTGCTCTTTCTTTTGTTGTGTCAGTGATGGTTTTAGGGTTTCTAGACTACATCTTGATCAGTCTTCCATCAAGTGACATTGTACCTCCTCTTCCGGCCTTTATGCTAGTGTTGTCATGTAATTTGATTTTAGACATGTTATAAACCCCAGAATTCATTATTCTTGCTTTTATTTAATCTGTCAAAATTTTAAAAATATTTAAATAATAAGAAAATAATAAATGTACATGCATAGCGACTTTCAGTCATCTCCATTGCCTTGTATGGGTCCAGATTTCTGCCTTGTATCCCTGTTTTTAGGCCTGGAGGACTCCTTTAACATATTTTGTAGTGTGGTTTGGTGAATTCTGTTTTGTTGTTGTTGTTGTTGAGACGGAGTCTTGCTCTGTTTCCAGGCTGGCGTGCAATGGCACAATCTCGGCTCACTGCAACCTCCACCTCCTGGGTTCAAGCGATTCTTCCACTGCAGCCTCCCGAGTAGCTGGGGCTACAGGCGCGTGCCACCACACCTAGCTCATTTTTGTATTTTTAGTAGAGATGGGGTTTCACCATGTTGGCCAGGATGGTCTGGATCTCTTGACCTCGTGATCCGCTCACCTCAGCCTCGCAAAGGGCTGGGAATACAGGTGTGAGCCACGCACCCGGCCTTTTTTGCTATGTCTTTAAATGTCCTTATTTCAGTCACATTTTGGAAGAGTTTCCCATATGGCATAGAATTCTAGGGAAACTTTCTTTCATTACTTCAGGATGTTGCCACTCTGACACTTATATCATCTTTCCTGTTTTCGTAAAATTGGCATAAACTGGGCTTCCTGTACTTTTTATATAATTTTTGGATTGTGTATTTAAATTAAAAAAATTAAATTAAAATACCAAAAGGTCCTGGGTGAGGTGGCTCATGCCTGTAATCCCAGCACTGTGGGAAGGGGAGGTGGAGGACTGCTTGAGGCCCAGAGTTGGAGACCAGCCTGGGCAAGATATCAAGACCCAGCCGGGCGCGGTGGCTCAAGCCTGTAATCCCAGCACTTTGGGAGGCCGAGGCAGGTGGATCACGAGGTCAAGAGATCGAGACCATCCTAGTCAACACGGTGAAACCCCGTCTCTACTAAAAATACAAAAAATTAGCTGGGCATGGTGGCGTGTGCCTGTAATCCCAGCTACTCAGGAGGCTGAGGCAGAAGAATTGCCTGAACCCAGGAGGCGGAGGTTGCGGTGAGCCGAGATCGCGCCATTGCACTCCAGCCTGGGCAACAAGAGTGAAACTCCATCCAAAAAAAAAAAAAGATATCAAGACCCTGTCTCTACCCTATGTATGTATATAGAAGTCCGAGATTCATTTTAAGTTCTCCAACAATCGCTTAAAGTAAAAGTGCCCACCCCGAGGGTCAGACCTACCTGCTGACTTGCAATCTGTGTTAGTGAGACATTCTCAACAGCATTTGCTTTCCCTAGCCAAGTGGTTTTTGTGTTTTCCTCACACCTGGATGTCTTCAGTGTAAAACTTGTCAGAAATCATTTTCTTTGCTAAAAGATTTCAAAATACTCTTCCTTCAAGTAAGTGCATTAAAATGAATTTCTCAGCCAGGCATGGTGGCTCACGCTTGTAATCCCAGCACTTTGGGAAGCCAAGCCAGGCAGATCACCTGAGGTCGGGAGTTGGACACCAGGCTGACAAACAGGAAGAAACGTCATCTAAAAAAAAAAAAAAAAAAAAAAAGCCAATTATGGTGGTACATGCCTGTAGCCTCAGCAACTCAGGAGGCTGAGGCAAGAGAATTGCTTGATCCCAGGAGGCAGAGGTTGCAGTGAGCCGAAATGGCACCATTGCACTCCAGCCTCCAACTCAAAAAAGAATAAATAAATATATAAATTTCTCAGTTGCATCCCTGGAATCCATGGAAAACCCAGGAGAGACAATCAAGTGCTACAGAAGCGAGCACTAATCAGGGGAGGACCACGCGTGGCTTCCTCACTAGGAGTCAGGGCACAGTTACCTGCTTTGGTCTCCAGTGCAGACCCGAACTCGGTTCACCTGCGACGGGAGGACCCGGCCCAGAGGAGGCGGACTTCCTTTTCAGGGGCCTTCAGATAGGAAATCTTCTAGGATTTCTTTCTTTCTCTTTGATCTACTTCCAACTCTTTTCTCTAAGACCATTTTCGGATCCCTCCTGCCCAGGGCCTAAGGGGGCAGTGCCCTTCCCTACAGGTCCCTTCCTGCCTGGGTGTCTTC
>NW_022444698.1:0-3130 GCF_009761245.1 Sapajus apella
TTTCAAGCCTGTATATGGCTGGAAATATCTCTTTTCAGATTCTCCAAAGAAAGGTTTTCTGAACTGCTACATTCATATATCTGTTTAACTCTCTAAGTTGAATATACACCTTGACAATCATTCTGCTACATAGCTCCTTTTTTGTTTTAGAGCCAGGTATTTCTCATTACACCCTATACTCCCATACACCCAGGAATATCCAATCGCCACTTTTTGGAGAAACTTGTTTCTAACTCGCTCAATCTAAACATAGATTCAACTTCCTAAGGTGAACTAACACATACGAGAGCAGTTTGAAAGAGTCGATTCTCCTGTGGTTTAGACACGATCTTACCGCTAATTCTTAGGAGCCTGCATATGGCTGGAAATATCTGTTTCCAGATTCTCCAAGGAAAGGTTTTCTGAACTGCTACATTCACACATCTGTTTATATCTATATGTTGAATATACACCTTGACAATCATTCAGCTACATAGCTCCGTTTTAGTTTTAGAGCCAGATATTTCTCATTACACCCTATACTCCCAATAACCCAGGAATATCCAAACGCAGCTTTTAGAATAAACCTGTTTCTAAATCGCTGAATCTAAACATAGATGCAACTTCCTAATGTGAACCAAACACAGCAGAACAGTTTGAAAGAGACGTTTCTCCTGTGATTTAGACGCGATCTTACAGCTAAATCTTTTTTTTTAAGTTTTAATTCATATTTATTTCAAAATATATACAAATAGATTGGTTCAGAAATAAATATGGATATGAATGTATACCTGAGTTAGTATACATACATATTTCTTACCTCTGTCCTTCAAAAGGGCCGAAGCAGTGACAATAGGATTGAGTACACCCAGATCCTAGATCTTGGTTTCTAAAAAACTTCTTTGAAATAAAATTTGCCAGCGCTCTTGCAACAATGGCTAATTCTGGGGCTGGGGTAGGAAAAATACAAGATTAACATGGAACATCTTGTAGTGTAGAACATTAAGAACTGCTCAATAAAGGTGATAGAGAGGGAGAAGGAGCATGTCAAGCAGACACAGAAGCCAATCTAAATGAGCCTCTGGTGGTCTGTGTTGGAATAATATTATACAAAGCAGTAGTGTTGGATGATAATTCAAAGAATAAAATAAATATCCAAGAGTCCATACTGATATAAGTGAAACAATGAATGAGAATGGACAAATCTTCATTACAGAATTCTAAATAAGTGATTATGAATATTGTTCCCCCCTACAGGAAGTGGAGCTTACTTTCTGTCCCCTTGTGTGAGTACTGGAGTGATACTGGACTTGGTGACTTGTTTCTAATGAGTAGTGGATGGAAAGGACAAATAGTAACTTTGGTAGATTTACTGATATCACCCAATAGGTTCTTCCACTGCCCGCAAAAGCTAGTACACTGAGAAATGCAGGAGTTGCAGTACAGAAAGTATTTAATAATCACAGGGCCAGTCAGTGAGGAGATGGGAGATATTTCCCACATCTGCTCTGAGAATTCAGAAGCTAGTGTTTTTAAGGATGCTTTGGTGGTCAGGGGACTGAAGAACTGAGACAACTGATTAGCTAGGGATGAAGTCACAGGAGTGTTGAGACTGTCTTCCTGTAGCTGAGGTAGTTCCAGAGAGGGGTTGCAGGACTAGTTGAGTCAGTTCCTTGGTATGGATCACAAGTCCAGGTGGCATCTCTTGGTTTGCCAAAATGCTAAATCTGAAAAATACCTCAAAGTTCCTTAGGTTTCACAATAGTGATGTTACGTACAGGAGCAGCTGGAAAACGATAAATCTTAAAACCTGTAGTTATCTGAGGTGCTAAGCACCACAGAAAAGCAAGCTAAGCAAGTAATTATGGGTTATTGTTTTTTTTTTCCCCCACTTATTTATTTTATTGCATTTTAGGTTTTGGGGTACATGTGAAGAACATGCAAAATTGTTGCATAGGAACACACGTGGCAGTGTGATTTGCTGCCTTCCTCCCCATCACCTACATCTGGCATTTCTCCCCTGCTATCCCTCCCCAGCTCCCCACCCCTCACCGTCCCTCCCCTATTTCCTCCCAACTGACCCCAGTGTGTAGTGCTCCCCTCCCTGTGTCCATGTGCTCTCATCGTTCAACACCCACCTATGAGTGAGAACATGAGGTGTTTGATCTTCTGCTCTTCTGTCAGTTTGCTGAGAATGATGGTTTCCAGGTTCATCCATGTCCCCACAAAGGACCCAAACTCATCATTTTTGATGGCTGCATAATATTCCATGGTGTATATGTGCCACATTTTCCCTATCCAGTCTATCGTCGATGGGCATTTGGGTTGGTTCCAGGTCCTTGCTATTGTAAACAGTGCTGCAATGAACATTCGTGTACACGTGTCCTTATAGTAGAACGATTTGTAATCCTTTGGATATATACCCAGTAATGGGATTGCTGGGTCAAATGGAATTTCTATTTCTATGTCCTTGAGGAATCGCCACACTGTCTTCCACAATGGTTGAACTAATTTACACTCCCACCAACAGTGCAAAAGTGTTCCTACTTCTCCACATCCTCTCCAGCATCTGCTGTCTCCAGATTTTTTAAAGTTCGCCATTCTTACCGGCGTGAGATGGTATCTCAGTGTAGTTTTGATTTGCATTTCTCTTATGACCAGTGATGATGAGCATTTTTTCATATGTTTGTTGGCCTCACGTATGTCTTCTTTTTTAAAGTGTCTGTTCATATCCTTTGCCCAATTTTGAATGGGATTGTTAGTTTTTTTCTTGTAAATCAGCTTAATTCTTTGTAAATTTTGGATATCAGCCCTTTGTCAGATGGGTAAACTGCAAAATTTTTTTCCCAATCTGTTGGTTGCCGATTCACTCTAATGACTGTTTCTTTTGCTGTGAAGAAGCTGTGGAGTTCCATTAGGTCCCATTTGTCTATTTTGGCTTTTGTTGTCAATGCTTTTGGTGTTTTGGTCATGAAGTCCTTGCCTACACCTACGTCCTGAATGGTTATGCCTAGATTTTCTTCTAGGGTTTTTATGGTGTTAGGTCTTATGTTGAAGTCTTTAATCCATCTGGAGTTAATTTTCGTGTAAGATGTCAGGAAGGTGTCCAGTTTCTGCTTTCTGCACATGGCTAGCCAGCTTTCCCAACACC